>NW_024061579.1:0-12500 GCF_016432855.1 Salvelinus namaycush
TCCCCCACATATCAGAGCTTTTGTGACTCTGTTAGCTCAAGTTTACATTATCTTGACCCAGAGTTCCCTGGTACACAAGAAACGCGCATCGAACGTCGTCCTGCAGTCTCCGGGCGTAGATGGCCCAGACTAATAATACCAATGGCTGAGTGTTATGACATGCCCGCTGTAGGGCTCCTTATTCTAAAGCCCTACTGAGTAGAGACCCCCGCCCCCCTCACCCACCGTTTACCATACATTGCTCCCATTGTTTCATGACAACTCTTCACAAGGTCAAAAACCTTCCTCCAAAACCCAAAGCACAGTACATGCAATCTATTAATAAAAGGGCCTTCTCTTGTGGTCCAGAGAGACCAGTCCCAATTTCACATTAAAAACCTTGACAAGCCAACATGCCTCTGATTAAGATCAAGTTTATCCAGTGACTAGAGCGTACCCGGTACACAATATGTCTGGTCCTTGGGTGGCACTATATAGTCCTAGACTGACCTTCAGAGGCTGTTAGCAAGAACCTTGGCAAATATCTTTTAGTCTATTTGAAGGTCTACTTGAGGTCTCGCACAGAGCATGGCCCACAGGCCTCCAGTTCTCAAAAGTTTCAACAAGTCTGTGCCTTTTTTGGGCATGAGTATGTCCCGAGCCGCCTGACAGCAGCTCATCGGCGAACTCTCCTACCCTGACAACATTGCTCTGGGTCCAACAGCATCTCAAAAGAAGTCCTGTCCAAATTATCCCTAAATTTTTTATAAACTCCACTGGGAGTCCATCGACCTCCAGTCAAACGTCCGGCGACATCGGGGTTACGGGCCTCTGCCTGTTCATGGGGACACAGGGTAAATGTCAAATTCATCACCCTGTGCCTAAGAGAGTTTAAGAGTTCTGCAAACTACATAACCTGCACCATAGGATCATCACAGTTCTTCTTCTCTGCCCATATACAAATACGACTCCATCCACTCTGCTTCCGCATCTCCCCTACCACAGAGGTCCCCTGACAGCCAACAAGTAGACTTGGCCCCTTATCAACGACACACACAGTAACAACCGCTCTGTCTTTCCAAACAAAAGAAGAAAGAACTGGGAGCTTTAACAAGCTTTAACAAGGTTTTACTTTTTGCTCCCTTTGTTTTAACCTGGAAAAAAACTCCCCAGGTTGCCCCACAAGCTCTTCCTCCACTTCACTGATGCTCGAGATCCCCCAATACTCGCCTAGCCTCTGAGGATGAAAGAGCTGTATACTGTTGACAGAAATGCAGAATTTTGACTTTTCCAACGTCCCACAATTGACTCAGAGACTCATACTCCTCTCTTTGCGGCCCCCACCTATCCCAAAAGTCTGGAAACCTGAGCAACAAGAAGGCATCTTGTAAGAGCTTTAACAATTTGAACTTCCAATAGCCAGAGGCCGCTGGTGAAATAGTAACAGCTGGGCATGTTTAGTGTGTGATCTGAAAAAAACCCACCTGGATATGTTAGCGCCCACAGCCTATTTTCTCTATTTTTCCTTAGTTTTTCCTGGACGTGTAAAACCAAACCGATGGGGTCGGGCTGTGGGGTGCACTCACGCCCACCCTTAGCCCCAAAGAGACCTTCATACGCCATGTATACTGTCTTGGTGTTGGGATGTCTAGCTCTTAGCTTCCCCTCACACATCCACTAGGTCAACTCTTATGATTGATGTCTCTTACACCCCACTGAAGGCCTGAATGAGCTCCTCGACCCAATTTCCATCTTAACTCTGACTATGACCGAGAGCCTCATCTACACCCCCATCTTTTTATGAGCAATGTACTAGTATCCAGCCTCTCTATAACATGAACTAGAACCCAGTCCCTCATATACACCACCATCTATAGCATGAGCGTAGACCTCCTCACTACACCACCTCTACAGCATGACTAGGCCCTAGGCCCAGGACAGGCTCATCTACACCACCATCTATAGCATGACTATCCCAGCCCCAGCCTCATCTACACCACCATCCTACCAGGCATGACTAGGCCCAGCCTCCATCTACACCAACATCTATATCATGACTAGCCCAGCCTCATATACACCCACCACTCTTATCCATGAATAGAACCCAGCCTCATATACACAACCATCTACAGCATGAAAAACTAGCCCGGAGCTCTCATCTACAAAACCACCATGCTATTTAGCATGATGACTAGGTACCCAGCCTTAATCCTACAAACAACCCCTCTATGAACCTGGACTAGACCACTCACAGCCTTCATCTACACACCATCTATTTAGTGCCCTGACTAGATCTCAGCTCATCTCCACACGCTTCTATAACTCTGACTAGACGCCCAAGCCTTCATCTACACCACCATCTGCAGGGCATGCTATCCCAGCGCTCATCTTACATAACACCACCATCTATAACCTGACTAACGTAGCCCAGCCCTCATCTCAAACCAACATCTATAACATGACTAAAGCCCGGACTCATCATAACATGACTAACCCCCGCCTTATCTACACCACCATCTATAACCTGACTATATACCGAGCCCTCATCCTACAACACATCTATAGCCTGACCTTAGACCAAGCAGCTCATCTACACCACCTCTATAACCTGACTATACCCAGCCTCTCTACACCACCACTCGCATGACTAGGCACCAGCTCATCTACACACCCCATCTATAACCTGACTAGGCCCAGCCTCAATCTACAACACCACATCTATAACATGACTGAGACCAGCCAGCCTCATCTCTATTAACATGACTAGACCCCCAATCCTCGATCTACACCAACCATCTACAGCTGATAGTCCCAGCCTCATCTACAAACCACCACCATGCTATAACCTTACTAGGCTGAGGGCCCAGCCTCATCTACCACCACCATCTATAACTGACTAGACCTAGACGCGCAGCCTCATCCTACAAGCACCATCTATAGCATGACTAGGACCCATCCTTCATCTACACCACCATCTCTATAGCCTGACCTAGATCCCAGCCCTTCATATACACCACAATCTGTAGCCTGACTAGAACCCAGCCGAGCCTCTCTGCCATACCACCATCTATAACCTTACGCAACCCAGCCGCAATGCATCTACAAAACCTACATCTATAGCCTGACTAGACCCTAGCCTTCATCTACACCACCATCCTATATAACCTGACGAGACCCAGCCTCCACACACCACACCACATAACATGACTAGACCCCAGCTCATCTTATCTTACACCACCATCTGCTATAAACCTTGAACTAGACCCACCAGCCACTCCATCTACATCTTATTAACCTGACTAGAACAAGCCTCATCTACACCACCATCTATAACCTGACTAGACCCAGCCCTACATCGATTACACCACCATCTAATAAACATGACTAGAACCCTAAGCTCCTCTTACACTACACCAACCATCTATAACATGACTAGACCCAGCCAGCCAGCCGTCATTCTATAACATGACTATAACCCAACACAATAGCCGCCTTCCATCTACAAAACCCCATCTATAACCTACCTAGACCCAGCCTCATCTACAAAACCACCATCTATAACCCTTGACTATACCCACGCCTCATCTACAAACCACCATCTATAACCTGACTCAGAACCGCAAGCCTCATCTACAGCCACCACTATCGCCGGACTGTTTAAAAGAACCTCGCCCACCCTCAACTATAACTGCTAGTAGACCCCAGTCCTCATCTACACCCCATCTATAACCTGACTAGACCCAGTGCTCCATCTCTACACCAACCATCTATTAGCCTGACTAGACCCATCCTCATCTACCGCACACCATTCTATAACATGACTAGACCCCCAGCTCATCTAATCTACACCCATCTATAGCATGACGATTACCTGCCTCATCTAACACCATCTATGCATGACTAGTGCCCAGGCCTCTCTACACCACCATCTATATAGGCATGACTAGCCCATGCCTCATCCCTCCTCCACCACCATCTATGAGCCTGACTAAGGGCCCCAGCCTCCTCTACCCAACCATCTTGAGCATGACTATAAGGGCCCAGCTCATTATACCCACCAGTACACCCCATCTATATAGCCTGACTAGACCCCAGCCGTCATCTCCACCACCAAATCTATAACATGACTATATACCGCGATCCTCATCTCCACACCACCATCTATTTAGCATGACTATAGATTAGGATGCCCACCTCATCTATACACCAGCCATCTATATCCTGACTAGGCCCCAGCCTCATCTATAACCTTTACTAGAAGAACCCAGCCATCCTCATGCTCCACACCATCTATACAGGACTAGAACCCACGCCTCATCTATATATCATTCCTATACCCAGCCTCATCTACAACCACCCATCTATAGCATGACTAGACCCAGCCTCATCTACACCACCATCTATAGCCTGACTAGGCCCAGTCTCTGCTGCCTGCGTCTCATGGCACGTTGACCTCGGTTGTACCCTCACCTTTTCTACGGCCTTTTTGTTGGCACACAAAGCTCTTATGCCCCAAAATCCCACTCTCAAATGCTGGCAAACCCTGTGTAGAGCCCCTCCCCATGCCTCACTTTAAAAAGCATGTTAAAATGTTGCTCATTGTTAAAAAACATGAAATAACATGCTTAACGGCATCTGCCTGAAAACCTGCCGACACGAAATCCGCAAGCAAAGTTACCAAACCGACTCAGCTCTTTCCCGATTTGATCATCTGTAATAAATGGAGGCAGCAACTACCACCCTGGTCGAAGGAGTCGAAAGATGAGAAATCGGCACCAACACATCCCTTACAAACATTCCAGTAGCGATCAGCCAACCCACCAAATTCACTCTTTCATGACACAACCACAGCTTTGTTCATTCTGGATGCAGAATGTATAAATTCAGCTCCTACCTGTTCACCGATCGCGAGCAGAACCTCGTCCACCTTAACTCAGTTCACAAGAACACACCTGAATCCATGCCGTAATGACAGCGTCTCCTCCGCGCTGCAAAGCCATCACACACACCACACTGTTCAAACCCCAGGAAACTAAAAACTCTAATATTGTAAAAAAAATTACAGTGGGTAAATTAACAGTGTGTTAAAACTTCTTATGATCCCCGCTAACGGGATCAACTTGACAACAGCCAGTGAAAGTGCAGGGCGACAAATTCAAACAACAGAAATCTCATAATAAAAATTCCTCAAACATACAAGTATTTTACACCATTATAAAGATAAACTTGTTGTAAATCCAGCCACAGTGTCCGATTTCTAAAAGGCTTTATGACGAAAGCACACCAAACGATTATGTTAGGTCAGAGCCAAGTCACAGAAAAACACAGCCATTTTTCCAGCCAAAGAGAGGAGTCACAAAAAGCAGAAATAGAGATAAAATGAATGACTAACCTTTGATGATCTTCATCAGATGACACTCATAGGACTTCATGTTACACGTTACATGTTCATGTATGTTTTGTTCGATAAAGTTCATATCCAAAAATCTTAGTTTAAATTGGCGTGTTATGTTCAGTAATGTTTTGCCTCCAAAACATCCGGTGATTTTGCAGAGATCCACATCAATTTACAGAAATACTCATAATAAACATTGATAAAAGATACAAGTATTATACATGGAACTTTAGATAAACTTCTCCTTAAAAACCTTTTCTCAATAGGGGGTGCTGTTTCACTTTGTAAAAATTTCGTTCCCAAATTAAACTGCCTCGTACTCAATTCTTGCTCGTACAATATGCATATTATTATTACTATTGGATAGAAAACACTCTCTAGTTTCTAAAACCGTTTGAATTATATCTGTGAGTAAAACAGAACTCAAGTTGGAGCAAACTTCCTGTGAGGAAGTGAGAAATCTGAAATCAGGCAGGCTGTTCTGGGGTCAGTTTATTAATTTGCATGTCTTCTATTGGTCGAGATGCACTGCATACGCCTTCCCCTAGATGTCAGCAAATAGTGAGAATTGGAATGGAGTTGCTAGGCACATCTGAGGCCATATAAATGGTCTTGGAACGTGGGGTGCAGTCTTTTCAACATTCGCCATGACGCAAGACAGACCTCAGGATGGCGTTCTGGAAAGCTCCCGTTATAGGCCTTAGATATATCCGGCTCTGATTTTATTCGATATAGGTGTTAAAGACATCATAATGTTGTTATTTTAAACCGAGTTATATCAGTTTATATCAGTATATTGCGATTTTCGGATATTTCTTTGTGCTGCGTTATAGTGAGTTGGGCACGTCTGGGCCACATGGCTAATGTTTACTGCTAATTCCAAAGTTGAAGGCGACAATCTACAACCGAGCAACGATTCTTTTGGACAAAGGACAACTTGCCCAAGATTCTGATGAAAGCTCATCAAAAAGTAAGAACTATTTATGATGTTAATTCATTGTTCTGTTGAAAAATGTAAAACTCCTATTCCGCCATTAATTTCGTTGCGGTCTCGCTTTAACGCACGCTGTATGTCGTAGTAACGTTCATTTTAAAAATCTAACACAGCGGTTGCATTAATGCAACCGCTGTGTCAGATTTCAAAAAAACTTTACGGAAAAAGCACACCATGCTATAATCTGAGTACAGCGCTCAGAGCCCAAACAAGCCATACAGATATCCGCCATGTTGTGGAGTCAACAGAAGCCAGAAATAGTATTATAAATATTCATTTACTTTTGATGATCTTCATCAGAATGCACTCCCAGGAATCCCAGTTCCACAATAAATGTTTGTTTTGTTCGATAACGTCCATAATTTATATCCAAATATCTCCTTTTTGTTCGCGCGTTTAGTACAGTAATCCAAATGCGCAGGCACTAGGTCCAGACAAAGTCAAAAAATTCCATTACAGCTCGTAGAAACATGTCAAACAATGTATAGAATCAATCTTTAGGATGTTTTTAACATAAATCTTCAATACTTTTTCAACCGGAGAATTCCTTTGTCTTCAGAAATGCGATGGAACGCAGGTCGCTCTCACGGGGGCGTGCGTGGTCAGCTCATGCCAGAAACCTGACTCATTCTTCACAGTAGAAGCATCAAACAAGGTTATAAAGACTTTTGACATCTAGTGGAAGCCTTAGGAAGTGCATGCCACCCCATAGACACTGTATATTGGATAGGCAAACCTATAAACCTCAGATTTTCCACTTCCTGATTGGATTTTTTCTCAGGTTTTTGCCTGCCATATGAGTTCTGTTGTACTCACAGACATCATTCAAAAAGTTTTAGAAACGTCAGAGTGTTTTCTATCAATATCTACTAATAATATGCATATCTTAGCTTCTGGGACTGAGTAGCAGGCAGTTTACTCTGGGCACCTTATTCATCCAAGCAACTCAATACTGCCCCCAGCCATAAGAAGTTTAACCCTCCACCATAGAAATTAAAAAAGTAAGGAGAGAGCCCTTCACACGGCCTCTCAACTACAAAACACTCCCAGCATGCCCAGAGAGAGAGAAAGAGAGAGAGATGTCCACACCCCATTTAGGCCCCCTCAGATCAGACCTATGCCCCTCCTGCCCACCCCATGCCACCCACTCCCGCAAAGAGGGCCTCAACATGAAAGTCACACATACGCCCAGGCCGTGAGCAGGCAAACAGGCCCAAACCCCACTCTTACTCTAGCCCAAATCAATGGCATGTACCAGATGCTCAGCAGACTCTGCTCACACTAACTTGTCTGTAAACACTAAACAAGCAACAACACAAAGAGTTATCTTTCCAAAATGGAGATGTATGGGTAAACCACTTCTCCAATATGTTTGGCTCCATAAAACAAAGGAAAAACAGCAAAAACATATACATGATCAAATACAAATCTTAGAATCAACTATTAAAGACTACCAGAACCCACTCGATTCTCCAATTACATTGAATGAACTACAGGACAAAATACAAACCCTCAAACCCAAAAAGGCCTCTGGTGTTGATGGTATCCTCAATGAAATTATAAAATATACATAACACAAATTCCAATTGGCTATACTTAAACACTTTAACATCATCCTCAGCTCTGGCATCTTCCCCGATATTTGGAACCAAGGGCTGATGACCCCAATCCACAAAAGTGGAGACAAATTTGACCCCAATAACTACCGTGGGATATGAGTCAACAGCAACCTTGGGGAAATCCTCTGCATTACCATTATCAGCAGACATTTCCTCAGTGAAAACAATGTACTTAGAACATTTTAAATTGGCTTTTTACCAAATTATCGTACGACAGACCACATATTCACCCTGCACACACTACTTCAAAACAAAAAAGGTCAATGTTTTCTCATGCTTTATTGATTTCAAAAAAAGCTTTTGACTCAATTTGGGATGAAGGTCTGCTATACAAATTGATGAAAAGTGGTGCTGGGGGAAAAACATACAACATTATCAAATCCATGTACACAAACAACAAGTGTGTTGTTAACATTGGCAAAAAACACACATTTCTTTCCACAGGGCCGTGGGGTGAGACAGGGATGCAGCTAGATCAGTCTGCAGCACCCAGCCTCACCCTACTAGAAGCTGAAGTCAAATGTCTACTGTTTGCTGATGATCTGGTGCTTCTGTCCCCAACCAAGGAGGATCTACTACAGCAGCACCTAGATCTTCTGTAACGACCTGGGCCCTGACAGTAAATCTCAGTAAGACAAAAATAATAGTGTTCCAAAAAAGGTCAATTTGCCAGGACCACAAATACAAATTCCGTATAGACACCGTTGCACTAGAGCACACAAAAAACTATACATACCTCGGCCTAAACATCAGCGCCGAAGGTAACTTCCACAAAGCTGTGAACGAGCTGAGAGACTTGGCAAGAAGGGCCTTCTACACCATCAAAAGGAACATACAATTTAACATACCGATTAGAATCCGGCTAAAAAAACTTGAATCAGTTATAGAACACATTGCCCTTTATGGTTGTGAGGTCTGGGGTCCGCTCACCAACCAAGAAATCACAAAATGGGACAAAAACCAAATTGAGACTGCATGCAGAATTCGTTCGAAAAATATTTTGTAAACGTAAACGTAAAACACCAAATAATGCATGCAGAGGAGAGTTAGGTCGATACCCGCTAATTAACATAATCTTGAAAAGAGCTGTTAAATTCTACAACCACCTAAAAGGAAATGATTCCCAAACCTTCCATAACAATGCCATCACCTACAGAGAGATGAACCTGGAGAAGAGTCCCCCTAAGCAAGCTGGTCCTGGGGCTCTGTTCACAAACACAAACAGACCACACAGAGCCCCAGGACAGCAACACAATTAGACCCAACCAAATCAGGAGAAAAAAAAGATAACTACTTGACACATTGGAAAGAATGAACAAAACATTTTTGCAAACTAGAATGCTATTTGGACCTAAACAGAGAGAACACAGTGGCAGAATACCTGACCACTGTGACTGAGCCAACTTTGACTATGTACAGACTCAGTGAGCTTAGCCGTGCTATTGAGAAAGGCCGCCGTAGGCAGACCTGGCTCTCAAGAGAAGACAGGCTATGTGCACACTGCCCAAAAAATGAGGTGGAAACTGAGCTGCACTTCCTAACCTCCTGCCAAATGTATGACCATATATATATATATTTTTTTTTTTTAATAAATTTTACCCCCTTTTCTCCCCAATTTTCGTGGTATCCAATCGCTAGTAATTACTATCTTGTCTCATCGCTACAACTCCCGTACGGGCTCGGGAGAGACGAAGGTCGAAAGTCATGCGTCCTCTGAAGCACAACCCAACCAAGCCGCACTGCTTCTTAACACAGCGCGCCTCCAACCCTGAAGCCAGCCGCACCAATGTGTCGGAGGAAACACCGTGCACCTGGCCCCCCTTGGTTAGCGCGCACTGCGCCCGGCCCGCCACAGGAGTCGCTGGAGCGCGATGAGACAAGGATATCCCTACCGGCCAAACCCTCCCTAACCCGGACGATGCTAGGCCAATTTTGCGTTGCCCCACGGACCCCCCGGTCGCGGCCAGCTGCGACAGAGCCTGGGCGCGAACCCAGAGACTCTGGTGGCACAGCTAGCGCTGTGATGCAGTGCCCTAGACCACTGCGCCACCCGGGAGGCCCCGTATGACCATATTTGAGACACATATTTCCCTCAAATTACCCAGATCCACAAAGAATTCGAAAACATACCCAATTTTGATAAACTACCATATCTACTGGGTGAAATACCACAGTGTTCCATCACAGCAGCAAGATTTTTGACCTGTTGCCACAAGAAAAGGGCAACCAGTGAAGAAACAAACACCATTGTAAATACAAACCATATTTATTTATTTTTTTCTTCCCTTTTGTACTTGAACTATTTGTACATCGTTACAACACTGTACATGGACATACGGTATTATGACATGTGAAATGTCTTTATTCTTCTGGAACTTCTGTGAGTGTAATGTTTAATGTTCATTTGTATTGTTTATTTAACTTTTGTTTATTATCTACTTCACTTGCTTTGGCAACGTTAAAATAGGTTTCCCATGCCAAAAAAAGACCTTAAATTGAAATTGAATTGAGAGGGAGAGAGAAAGGGAGAGAGAGAGAAAAGTGGGTGAGGTGGGGGACAAAAGGAGGGAGAGGTGGGAGGGTGGGCATGGGAGGAGGGAGGAGGAGGAGAGGAGCAAGAGGGAGGAGGAGTACGGGTGGAGAAGGAGGAGGGGAGAGAAGGAGAGGTGTGGGAGAGGGAGGAAGGGAAGGAGGGGGGTGAGGGGGAGGAGGGGAGAGGAGAGACAGGGGAGAGGAAGGCAGACTCCTTAAAGAGAGGTGGGGAATGTTGAAAATGTTCCCTTAGTTTCCACAACTAGGCCGAAAGGAGGAGAAAGGAGAAGAGTCGAGGTCCACATTCTGACATTGTGTTGCAGAGTGATTTAGGTTATTAATAGGTCTTTATGAGAACACAGAGTGGACCTCAGTACAGAGTTACAAAACTATCTGCTTGATAGCAGTGTTTACTTTCTAGAACTAAACTTTCTGCGGCTGTCATCTGTGTCTATACTCTGTCTCTATCTTTTGTTTATTGTAAGGCTTTGTCAGCACATGTTACCAGGTCAAATTCTTGGTACATAGATTAATAATAATGATTCTGATTCTGATTTTAATTCCGATTCTGATTCTGATTCTGATTTTTATTCTGATTCTGATTTTAATTCTGATATTTATACTGATTCAGGGATCTATTACATTGACATGTACATTTCAAGACCATAAGATATGTACTCTGTAATACATGTTGTGCTCTATAATACATGTTCTACTCTATAATACATGTTGTACTCTATAATACATGTTGTACTGTATAATACATGGTGTACTCTATAATACATGTTGTACTGTATAATACATGGTGTACTCTATAATACATGTTGTACTGTATAATACATGTTGTACTGTATAATACATGTTCTACTCTATAATACATGGTGTACTGTATAATAATACAATAATACATGTTGTACTGTATAATACATGTTCTACTCTATAATACATGGTGTACTGTATTATACATGGTGTACTCTATAATACATGTTGTACTGTATAATACATGTTGTACTGTATAATACACGGTGTACTGTATAATACATGTTGTACTGTATAATACATGTTGTAATCTATAATAAATGTTGTACTGTATAATACATGGTGTACTGTATAATAAATGTTGTACTCTATAATACATGTACTCTATTATACATGTTGCACTGTATAATACATGTTCTACTCTATAATACATGGTGTACTCTATAATACATGTTGTACTATATAATACATGGTGTACCGTATAATACATGTTTTACTCTATAATACATGGTGTACTGTATAATACATGTTGTACTGTATAATACATGTTGTACTCTATAATAAATGTTGTACTGTATAATACATGGTGTACTGTATAATACATGTTGTACTGTATAATAAATGTTGTACTCTATAATACATGTTGTAATCTATAATACATGTTAATACTCTATAATAAATATGTACTGTATAATACATGGTGTACTGTATAATATATGTTGTACTGTATAATATATGTTGTACTGTATAATACATGTTGTAATCTATAATACATGTTAATACTCTATAATACATAATGTACTCTATAATATATGTTAATACTCTATAATATATGTTGTACTGTATAATATATGTTGCCTCAAAGTGAAGGGCAGTAGTACACTAACTCTGGTGGATAGGAGAGGAGATATGAGGAGAGGAGAGAGGATAAGGGGAGAGGAGAGGAGAGAGGACAAGAGGAGAGGAGAGGAGAGAGGATAAGAGGAGAGGAGAGGAGGACTAGAGGAGAGGAGGACAAGAGGAGAGAAGGACAAGAGGAGAGGAAGACAAGAGGAGAGAAGGAGGAGAGGAGAGGAGAGGAGAGGAGAGGAGAGGAGAGGAGAGGAGAGGAGAGGAGAGGAGGAGCGGAGAGGATAGGAGAGGAGATAAGAGGATAAGAGAAGAGGAGAGGAGAAAAGAGGAAAAGAGAAACCACAGACACCACAGACAGATGTCTCGGTAA
>NW_024061579.1:17500-22500 GCF_016432855.1 Salvelinus namaycush
GTATGTATGGAGTTGGGGCTGTATGTATGGAGTTGGGGCTGTGTGTATGGAGTTGGGGCTGTGTGTATGGGGTTGGGGCTGTGTGTATGGAGTTGGGGTTGTATGTATGGAGTTGGGGCTGTGTGGAGTTGGGGCTGTGTGTATGGAGTTTGGGCTGTGTGTATGGAGTTGGGGCTGTGTGGAGTTGGGGTTGTATGTATGGAGTTGGGGCTGTATGGAGTTGGGGTTGTATGTATGGAGTTTGGGCTGTATGTATGGAGTTGGGGTTGTATGTATGGAGTTGGGGCTGTGTGTATGGAGTTGGGGCTGTGTTTATGGAGTTGGGGCTGTATGTATGGAGCTGGGGCTGTGTGTATGGAGTTGGGGCTGTATGTATGGAGTTGGGGTTGTATGTATGGAGTTGGGGCTGTATGTATGGAGTTGGGGCTGTATGTATGGAGTTGGGGCTGTGTGGAGTTGGGGCTGTGTGTATGGAGTTGGGGCTGTATGTATGGAGTTGGGGTTGTTTGTATGGAGTTGGGGCTGTGTGTATGGAGTTGGGGCTGTATGTATGGAGTTGGGGCTGTATGTATGGAGTTGGGGCTGTATGTATGGAGTTGGGGCTGTGTGTATGGAGTTGGGGCTGTGTGGAGTTGGGGTTGTATGTATGGAGTTGGGGCTGTATGTATGGAGTTGGCTGCTGTGTGTATGGAGTTGGGGCTGTGTGTATGGAGTTGGGGTTGTATGTATGGAGTTGGGGCTGTATGTATGGAGTTGGGGCTGTGTGTATGGAGTTGTTGCCTGGTTTTCCAGACTGGAGACCAGTTCGACCTCTGGATGGGCTTCTGGAAAGTCAGTCTTCTGAATAACTACTATTACTGCTGCTCAATGCATTGGTGGTATTCTCCCTCTTGGGGTGGCTGGGGGTGGTGGGGAGAGGGAGAGAGGTGGGGGTAGAGATGGGAGAGAGGTGAAGTGGGGGGAGGGAGAGAGGTGGGATAGGAAGAGAAGTACAGAAAGGAGAGAGCCTGGGAGAGAGGAGAGACTTTGGTAGAGGTAGCGACGCAGGGAGAGGTAGGATAAAGGGTGGGGGTTTAGACCCAGTCTGCATGGAAAGCATGGTAATTGTTTCCTGATGTCAAGCTGTTTCTGGTCTGTGCTTCTCTACATAAAGAGCCCTCCTGTTCCAAATAATGGCTTTCCATTCCCCTGCTCTGATCTGAGGGAGGTTGGAATACAGTGTAGCAGTGTGATCCACCAGATCAGACCCCCACCCACCAGATCAGACCCCCTACCCACCAGATCAGACCCCCACGCACCACATCACACTCCCACCCACCACATCCCACTCCCACCCACCAGATCACACCCCAACCCACCAGATCAGACCCCCACCCACCAGATCACCCACCCACCCACCACATCACACCCCCACATCACACGCCCACCCACTAGACAGACCAGACTAGACTAGACAGACCAGTATGACCTCCAATATTACTTTGGGAACAATCTGTACGAGGGAGAGAGAAGAGAGAGAAGAGAGAGAAGAGAGAGAGAGAGAGAGAGAGAGAGGGAGAGAGAGAGAGAGAGAGAGCGAGAGAGAGAGAGAGAGAGAGAGAGAGAGAGAGAGAGAGAGAGAGAGAGAAGGAAGGAGCTGTAAGTGTTTATCAACAGTCTCTGGTCTATGTGGGCAGCAGCTCATTTATATAGTACTTAGTATCAGTTACATGGTATTTTGTATCTGTTGCCAGATGCTGCCTGCTGATAATATACTGGGTTTATATGTTATAGTGCCTCTCATTCATCAGATGGTCTACCTCTCAACTTCCAGCTCCCTGGGTGACTCCCTCCCCTGAGTCTGGTCTGTCTACTCTGGTCTGTCTAGTCTGGTCTGTCTACTCTGGTCTGTCTACTCTGGTCTGTCTAGTCTGGTTTGTCTAGTCTGGTCTGTCTAGTCTGGTCTGTCTAGTCTGGTCTGTCTAGTCTGGTCTGTCTACTCTGGTCTGTCTAGTCTGGTCTGTCTAGTCTGGTCTGCCTACTCTGGTCTGTCTACTCTGGTCTGTCTACTCTGGTCTGTCTAGTCTGGTCTGTCTCGTCTGGTCTGTCTACTCTGGTCTGTCTAGTCTGGTCTGTCTAGTCTGGTCTGTCTACTCTGGTCTGTCTACTCTGGTCTGTCTAGTCTGGTCTGTCTAGTCTGGTCTGTCTCGTCTGGTCTGTCTACTCTGGTCTGTCTAGTCTGGTCTGTCTACTCTGGTCTGTCTACTCTGTCTAGTCTGGTCTGTCTAGTCTGGTCTGTCTAGTCTGGTCTGTCTACTCTGGTTTGTCTAGTCTGGTTTGTCTAGTCTGGTCTGTCTACTCTGGTCTGTCTAGTCTGGTCTGTCTACTCTGGTCTGTCTAGTCTGGTCTGTCTACTCTGGTCTGTCTAGACTGGTCTGTCTACTCTGGTCTGTCTAGTCTGGTCTGTCTACTCTGGTCTGTCCAGTCTGGTTTGTCTAGTCTGGTTTGTCTAGTCTGGTCTGTCTACTCTGGTCTGTCTAGTCTGGTCTGTCTACTCTGGTCTGTCTACTCTGGTCTGTCTACTCTGGTCTGTCTACTCTGGTCTGTCTAGTCTGGTCTGTCTAGTCTGGTCTGTCTACTCTGGTCTGTCTAGTCTGGTTTGTCTAGTCTGGTCTGTCTAGTCTGGTCTGTCTAGACTGGTCTGTCTACTCTGGTCTGTCTAGTCTGGTCTGTCTAGTCTGGTATGTCTACTCTGGTCTGTCTACTCTGGTCTGTCTAGTCTGGTTTGTCTAGTCTGGTCTGTCTACACTGGTCTGTCTAGTCTGGTCTGTCTACTCTGGTCTGTCTAGTCTGGTCTGTCTAGTCTGGTCTGTCTACTCTGGTCTGTCTAGTCTGGTCTGTCTACTCTGGTCTGTCTAGTCTGGTCTGTCTACTCTGGTCTGTCTACTCTGGTCTGTCTAGTCTGGTCTGTCTAGTTTGGTCTGTCTACTCTGGTCTGTCTACTCTGGTCTGTCTAGTCTGGTTTGTCTAGTTTGGTCTGTCTAGTCTGGTCTGTCTACTCTGGTCTGTCTAGTCTGGTCTGTCTACTATGTTCTGTCTAGTCTGGTCTGTCTCGTCTGGTCTGTGTACTCTGGTCTGTCTAGTCTGGTCTGTCTAGTCTGGTCTGTCTACTCTGGTCTGTCTACTCTGGTCTGTCTAGTCTGGTCTGTCTAGTCTGGTCTGTCTCGTCTGGTCTGTCTCGTCTGGTCTGTCTACTCTGGTCTGTCTACTCTGGTCTGTCTACTCTGTCTAGTCTGGTCTGTCTAGTCTGGTCTGTCTAGTCTGGTCTGTCTACTCTGGTTTGTCTAGTCTGGTTTGTCTAGTCTGGTCTGTCTACTCTGGTCTGTCTAGTCTGGTCTGTCTACTCTGGTCTGTCTAGTCTGGTCTGTCTACTCTGGTCTGTCTAGTCTGGTCTGTCTACTCTGGTCTGTCTAGTCTGGTCTGTCTACTCTGGTCTGTCCAGTCTGGTTTGTCTAGTCTGGTTTGTCTAGTCTGGTCTGTCTACTCTGGTCTGTCTAGTCTGGTCTGTCTACTCTGGTCTGTCTACTCTGGTCTGTCTACTCTGGTCTGTCTAGTCTGGTCTGTCTAGTCTGGTCTGTCTAGTCTGGTCTGTCTACTCTGGTTTGTCTAGTCTGGTTTGTCTAGTCTGGTCTGTCTACTCTGGTCTGTCTAGTCTGGTCTGTCTACTCTGGTCTGTCTAGTCTGGTCTGTCTACTCTGGTCTGTCTAGTCTGGTCTGTCTACTCTGGTCTGTCTAGTCTGGTCTGTCTACTCTGGTCTGTCCAGTCTGGTTTGTCTAGTCTGGTTTGTCTAGTCTGGTCTGTCTACTCTGGTCTGTCTAGTCTGGTCTGTCTACTCTGGTCTGTCTACTCTGGTCTGTCTACTCTGGTCTGTCTACTCTGGTCTGTCTAGTCTGGTCTGTCTAGTCTGGTCTGTCTACTCTGGTCTGTCTAGTCTGGTTTGTCTAGTCTGGTCTGTCTAGTCTGGTCTGTCTAGACTGGTCTGTCTACTCTGGTCTGTCTAGTCTGGTCTGTCTAGTCTGGTATGTCTACTCTGGTCTGTCTACTCTGGTCTGTCTAGTCTGGTTTGTCTAGTCTGGTCTGTCTACACTGGTCTGTCTAGTCTGGTCTGTCTACTCTGGTCTGTCTAGTCTGGTCTGTCTAGTCTGGTCTGTCTAGTCTGGTCTGTCTACTCTGGTCTGTCTAGTCTGGTCTGTCTACTCTGGTCTGTCTAGTCTGGTCTGTCTACTCTGGTCTGTCTAGTCTGGTCTGTCTAGTTTGGTCTGTCTACTCTGGTCTGTCTACTCTGGTCTGTCTAGTCTGGTTTGTCTAGTTTGGTCTGTCTAGTCTGGTCTGTCTACTCTGGTCTGTCTAGTCTGGTCTGTCTAGTCTGGTCTGTCTAGTTTGGTCTGTCTACTCTGGTCTGTCTACTCTGGTCTGTCTAGTCTGGTTTGTCTAGTTTGGTCTGTCTAGTCTGGTCTGTCTACTCTGGTCTGTCTAGTCTGGTCTGTCTACTATGTTCTGTCTAGTCTGGTCTGTCTCGTCTGGTCTGTCTACTCTGGTCTGTCTAGTCTGGTCTGTCTAGTCTGGTCTGTCTACTCTGGTCTGTCTACTCTGGTCTGTCTAGTCTGGTCTGTCTAGTCTGGTCTGTCTCGTCTGGTCTGTCTCGTCTGGTCTGTCTACTCTGGTCTGTCTACTCTGGTCTGTCTACTCTGTCTAGTCTGGTCTGTCTAGTCTGGTCTGTCTAGTCTGGTCTGTCTACTCTGGTTTGTCTAGTCTGGTTTGTCTAGTCTGGTCTGTCTACTCTGGTCTGTCTAGTCTGGTCTGTCTACTCTGGTCTGTCTACTCTGGTCTGTCTAGTCTGGTCTGTCTACTCTGGTCTGTCTAGTCTGGTCTGTCTACTCTGGTCTGTCTAGTCTGGTCTGTCTACTCTGGTCTGTCCAGTCTGGTTTGTCTAGTCTGGTTTGTCTAGTCTGGTCTGTCT
>NW_024061579.1:25000-112162 GCF_016432855.1 Salvelinus namaycush
AGGACTGTTTTGCTAGCACAGACTGGAATATGTTCCGGGATTCCTCCAATGGCATTGAGGAGTACACCACATCTTTCACCGGCTTTATCAATAAGTGCATCGATGACGTCGTCCCCAGAGTGACCGTACGTACACACCCCAACCAGAAGCCATGGATTAAAGGCAACATCCACACTGAGCTAAAGGCTAGAGCTGCCGCTTTCAAGGAGCAGGACTCTAACCCGGAAACTTATAAGAAATCCCGCTATGCCCTCTGATGAACCATCAAACAGGCAAGCATCAATACAGGACTAAGATCGAGTCATACTACACCGGCTCTGACGCTCTTTGGATGTGGCAGGGCCTGCAAACCTTTACAGACTACAAAGGGAAGCACAGCCGACAGCTGCCCAGTGACACGAGCCCACCGGATGAGCTAAACTACTTCTACACTCGCTTCGAGGCAAATAACACTGAAACATGCATGAGAGCACCAGCTGTTCCGGACGACTGTGTGATCACGCTCTCTGCAGCCGATGTGAGTAAGACCTTTAAACAGGTCAACATTCACAAGGCCGCGGGGCCAGACAGAATACCAGGACGAGCATGCGCTGACCAACTAGCAAGTGTCTTCACTTACATTTTCAACCTCTCCCTGTCCGAGTCTGTAATACCAACATGTTTTAAGCAGACCACCATAGTGCCCTCAAAGCTCATCACTAAGCTAAGGACCCTGGGACTAAAAACCTCCCTCTGCAACTGGATCCTGGACCTCCTGATGGGCCGTTCCCAGGTGGTAAGGGTAAGTAACAACATATCCGCCACGCTGATCCTCAACACAGAGGCCTTCAAGGGTGCGTGTTCAGCCCCCTCCTGTATTCATATTCACTCATGACTGCACGGCCAGGCACGACTCCAAACCATCCTTAAATTTGCCGATGACACAACAGTGTCTTTAGGGAGGAGGAGGTCAGAGGGAGGAGGTCAGAGACCTGGCCGTGTGGTGCAAGGACAACAACCTCTCCCTCAACAAGATCAAGACAAAGGAGATGATTGTGGACTACAGGAAAAGGAGGACCGAGCACGCCCCCATTCTTATCGACGGGGCTGCAGTGGAGCAGGTTGAGAGCTTCAAGTTCCATGGTGTCCACATCACCAACAAACTAGCATGGTCCAAGCACACCAAGACAGTCGTGAAGAGGGCATGACAAAACCTATTCTCACTCAAGAGACTGAAAAGATTTGTTATGGGTCTTCTGATCCTGGTATGGCAACTGCTCGGCCTCCGACCGCAAGGAACTACAGAGGGTAGTGTGAACGGCCCAGTACATCACCGGGTCCGAGCTTCCTGCCATCCAGGACGTCTATACCAGGCGGTGTCAGAGGAAGGGCCGAAAAATTGGCGAAGAATCCAGCCACCCAAGTCATAGACTGTTCTCTCTGCTACCGCACGGCAAGCGCTATCAGGAGCGTCAAGTCTAGGTCCAAGAGGCCTCTAAACAGCTTCTACCCCCAAGCCATAAGACTCCTGAACATCTCGTCAAATGGCTACCCAGACTATTTGCATTGCCCCCCCCCCTTCTCCACACCACTGCCACTCTCTATTGTCATCTAAGCATAGTCACTTTAATTAACTCTACCTACATGTACATACTACCTCAACTAACCGGTGCCCCCGGACATTGACTCTGTACCGGCACCCCCCTGTATATATTGTTAATTTTTTACTTCTGCTCGTTCTTGTTACTTTTATCTCTTATTCTTATCTGTATTTTTTAAAACTGCATTGTTGGTTAGGGACTCGTAAGTACAAGTTTCACTGTATGGTCTACCTACACCTGTTGTATTCGGCGCATGGGACTAATACAATTTGATTTGATTTGAGCACTGTTTCACTGCTGTCACACACACACACAAACACAAACAAACACACACACACATGATATAATTGTGTCACTGTTGTCCTCCATCCATAGATAGACCATTATGCCAGATCAGTGTGTCACCAAGGGTGCATACAAAATGTCTCCTTTTGAGCAGGCCCATAGGGTTCTGGTCAAAAGCAGTGCACTAAATAAGGAACTTGGAACACAGGCCAAAGTCCCTGTCCTCAACCTCCCATCGTCATGACAACGTCTTCTGGCCGAGAGGAGGGAGAGTGGTTGGACCAGGCCAGAGTGTGAAGAAGAGGCTACCCTATACTACCCTCATACCCATCTTCACTGACTCCTCAGTGGGAAGACGTCACACAGACAGACATATACACCGGTAGACAGACAGACAAATACACCGACAGACAGACAGACAAATACACAGACAGGCAGGCAGACAGACAGACAAATACACAGACAGACAGACAGACAGACAGACAGACAGACAGACAGACAGACAGACAGACAGACAGACAGACAGACAGACAGACAGACAGACAGACAGACAGACAGACAGACAGACAGACAGACAGACAGACAGACAGACAGACAGACAGACAGACAGACAGACCATAATGTCATAGTACTCTCACCAAGCAGCTCAGTGCTAAAGAAAAGGAGAAAGTGAAGTAGCCATGATTCCCTGACTGACGGCCTGTAGGGATACCCTTGGGAAAAGGAAGATCGGATTAGAGGAGAAGACAAGAAGACCAGAGGAAAAGAGAAAGTTAAAAAGGGAAAAGAGTTCCCCAGGGAACATCCATCCAGTCTATATCTTTAAATGCTTTATGTCGTTATATCCAATTGGTAGTTACAGTCTTGTCCCATTGCTGCAACACCCGTAAGGACTCAGGAGAGGGAAAGGTCAAGAGCCATGCGTCCTCCAAAACACGACCCCGCACAAGCCTTACTGCTTCTTGACACACTGCTCGCTTAACCTGGTCGCAGTTGTAAATGAGAACTTGTTCTCAACTAGCCTACCTGGTTAAATAAAGGTGAAATTTGAAAAAATTATAAAACCCGGAAGCCTGCCGCACCAATGTGACGGAGGAAACAATGTACACCTTGCGACCGAAACAGTAGTCGCTAGAGGCCAATTGGCCTAGGACATCCCGGCCGGCCAACTCCTCCCCTAACCCGGACGATGCTGGTCCAATTGTGCGCCGCCTCATGGGTCTCCTGGTTGCGGCAGGCTGTGACACAGCCCGGTATCGAACCCGGATCTGTAGTGACGCCGCTAGCGCTGTGATTCAGTACCTTAGACCGCTGCGCCACTCAGGAGGACCCCCGATTTATCTTATTTGTTTTAAAATTAAGAGTATATTGATGTAGCCGTCAATCTAATGAACATTCTGAAAATCCCCCCGCAATTGTCACAGGACTCTTCTGATGGTCACCCATACAAACCACTGGAACAAGCTAGTTTTGTGCCAACAAAAATAAGGGGTTAAATATGTGTCACAACTAATATAAATACTTTATTTCCTGAGCTTTCTTATATCGCCTAGATATAGGACAAACACTTCAACCCCACTCCCCCCCAACAGGTTAACCTCCCACCACCTCATATCCCAAACCATGTACACCCTCCAACACCCCACTCCCTCTCGTAACAATTAACAATGTTTGGTCATTGTATTATTACGTTTGAGCTGTAAGTTGCTGATATAATTTTCATTTAGTCCTACTGATGCCTCTCCTTGCCTCTTGTCCTGTATTTAACACGATAGGCTACATGTCAATCTTTAGACCATGTTCACTCACCATAGAGATGTCTTTGCTGTTGACAATGTGGGTTCCAATGAACTCTTGATCAGCAACTGGAGCTGTACTCTTTTCTCTGCGGTCCTTCTTCAACATAAAGCCTCTCTTCAACCCTAGACAGCATGTCGTCTATGTCAGGCTATCCTTGTCCCCGTAGACACCAAATAAAACACATCACTGTTGTTAATCACTCTCCTTCTCCCTGTAAGCAACAAATAAAACACATCACTGTTGTTAATCACCCTCCTTGTCCCTGTAGACACCAAATAAAACACATCCCTGTGGTTAGACACCAAAAATAACACATCACTTTTGTTAATCACTCTCCTTGTCCCTGTAGACACAAAATAAAACACATCACTGTTGTTAATCACTCTCCTTGTCCCCGTAGACACCAAATAAAACACATCACTGTTGTTAATCACTCTCCTTGAGAGAAAGGCCATAATGTAATATTGCAGTTTAGGTGCAATTTAGATGTTGTCCACAAGATGGCAGCATTGTGTGTGCAGATTGATCCATTAAAGCAGGGGTGTCAAACTCATTCCACGGAGGGCCTAGTGTCTGCAGGTTTTTGGTTTTTCCTTTCAATAAAGCCCTAGACAACCAGGTGTGGGGAGTTCCTAACTAATTAGTGATGTTAATTCATCAATCAAGTACAAGGGAGGAGCGAAAACCCGCAGACACTCGGCCCCCCGTGGAATGAGTTTGACACCTGTGCATTAAAGGATCACAATACTGGACAATATTTTGTATCAAGTCTGCTCAAATGTGCCGAATTGGTCAATTGATAAATCTTCAAGTGCATAACTATAGAGAACATAAAAAAATGATATGGTAATACAACATTTAAGTTTACATGATCCCAGGAACGTCTTACATGATGGATCATTAGCTCATACACTAACTTTCACACATCTAGACGGCCGGACGGGGTGGGTGTGGAGCCAGGGACAGCAGGGGTTCAAACTGTACAACCCAGTTACAACATGTGAATATAAAAATGGATTTTATCAAACAAAACTATACTACATGATATCTCTGGGACCTTCAGGATGACAAATCAGAGCCAGATTACTGAATGTAAGTACATTATTTACCTTCATGTATCAAACCAGTTGACCTGATAAAGGTGTTTTGTTGTCGTGCACTCTCCTCAAACAATAGCATGCTATTCTTTCACTGTAATAGCTAATGTAAATTGGAGAGTGCAGTAAGATTAACAAGAATTTAAGCTTTCTGCCCATATCAGAAACGTCTATGTCCTGGGAAATGTTCTTGTTACTTACAACCTCATGCTAATCACATTAGTGCACGTTAGCTCAACTGTCCTGGTGGAGGGACACTGGTCCCGTAGAGGTTAATCACAAAGACAACCCTATGTCCCCTAGAATTTCCTCTCATAAGAAACACTGTTTTTAGGACATGCTTGTGTCATCATTATGATGTCTCCAGATTGACTTTAGAAGCAGTATAACTTTAGCTAACTAGCTAAGATTGAGGGGAGAGCAACAACATTTTAGCTAGCTAACGTTATTTTAGCAATGTCACCATATGTCATAGTATTTCCAGGCCAATTTAGTGTATATTGTACTAAACAGTCATTAGCCCAGTTCAAATAGTCGTGCATTAACCGTCAGTCAGACATCAATTTGCTGCATCATTTGTAAAATGTTGATAACAATGTGCAAAGATGCGATTGACGGAGGTGCTTGACTTGAATTGTTGGTTTTGGATTTATGCCTTCTCCCCCTAGATTGTGTGCCTAATGGTATGCTCCAAGGTGACAAACTAGAAATACCTGTGTGTAAAAGTAGCTTAGAGCTAGGTATACCTAGTGTTGGGAAACAAAGGCCTTTTCTCAATTAGATTAGATTAGATGTTGTATAACAAGATGGCGTAGCAGTCGGACGCCTGTCTTTGTCTTGTCCCGTACTGTCCCGTGTACATATCGTTTTATTCATATATATTTTGTATATATTTAATCTCACTTTCCATCTACGGACTGAATATACTCTCCTGCAACCCGCCTCACCCAGTGTGGTAAGGATCTGCTATTTTTATACTTTAGAACCGGAACCCCCTTCAAACGCTAGTCAGGTAACTAGCTACTAGCTAGTAGTCAGTTAGCCACTGCTAGCGGTCCTCACCGTTAACTCGCTTTTCTCTACCAAATCTCTGGATTCCTACCGCAAGCTCTGAACCTTTCCACAGGATCATCGCAGCTAGCTAGCTGCTATCCGAGTGGCTACTCCTGGCTAACGTCTCTGTCCCGAAGCAAGCACCAGCTAATAACCTCGAGCTAGGCCCATCTCCCGGCTAGCCAAAGAGGTCCACCAGCTAATTCTAGGGCTACAATACCTCTTTTGCCAATTGGCCTGGACCCTTTATTGTCGACAAGGAGCCCGCTGATCCATCACGACTGATTGCCCGATCTCAACAGGGTATTCTGTTACGATGTCGCTGAAGAACCATCTGCTATCCCCGGCCCGCTAGCTTCCTGAACGCTGTGTCCCCTGCTCACCTAGCGTAGTAGTGACTACCGAACGGCACCCTGACTCACCTATTGATGTTCTTTTGACCCTATGATCACTCGGCTACACAGCTGATGCCCCCTGGACTGTTTCAATAACTGTTTCAGTACCTCATTTTGTTTGTTTACCTGTCGGCCTCGAACTCAGGTCCTGTATGTACCTAACTGACCCGCTCTGCCCATTAATCGCCATTTAGCCGTTGTTGTCTTAACTCTCCTGATCAACACCTGTGAATGCTTTATGTCTCTCTCTAATGTCTACTGCAGTCTCGGCTAGTTCTTATTGTTTTATTTCACTGTAAAGCCCTCAGTCCTGCTCACCTTGCCTTAGATAGCTCTTTTATCCCACCCCCACACATGCGGAGACCTCATCTGGCTTAACTGGTCCCACCAGAGATGAAACCTCTCATTGTCACTCAACGCCTAGGTTTACCTCCACTCTACTCACATCCTACCATACCCTTGTCTGTGCATTATGCCCTGAATCTATTCTACCACACCCAGAAATCTGCTCCTTTTATTCTCTGTTCCCAATGCACTAGACGACCAGTTCTTACAGCCTTTAACCGTACCCTTATCCTACTCCTCCTCTATTCCTCTGGTGATGTAGAGGTTAACCCAGGCCCTTTAGCCACCAGTTCCAATTCTATTCCCCAGGAGCTATAATTTGTTGACTTCTGTAACCGTAAAAGCCTTGGTTTCATGCATGTTAACATCAGAAGCCTCCTCCCTAAATTTGTTTTATTTACTGCTTTAGCACACTCTGCCAACCCGGATGTCCTAGCCGTGTCTGAATCCTGGATTTAGGAAGTCCACAAAAACCCCTGAGATTTCCATCCCTAACTATAACATTTTCCGACAAGATAGAACTGCCAAAGGGGGCGGTGCTGCAATCTACTGCAGAGATAGCCAGCAGAATTATGTCTAACTATCCAGGTCTGTACCAAAAACAATTCGAACTTCTACTTTTAAAAATCCATCTTTCCAGAAACAAGTCTCTTACTGTTGCCGCTTGCTATAGATCACCCTCTGCCCCCAGCTGTGCCCTGGAGACCATATGTGAATTGATTGCCCCCCATCTATCTTCAGAGCTCGTGCTAGTAGGTGACCTAAACTGTGACATACTTAACACCCCGGCCTTCCTACAATCTAAACTTGATGCCCTCAATCTCACACAAATTATCAATGAACCCACCAGGTACAACCCCAAATCCATAAACATGGGCACCCTCACAGATATAATCCTAACCAACCTGCACACCAAATACACCTCTGCTGTTTTCAACCAGGATCTCAGTGATCACTGCCTCATTGCCTGCATCCGTAATGGGTCTGCGGTCAAACGACCTCCACTCCTCACTGTCAAACTCTCCCTGAAACACTTCAGCGAGCTGGCCTTTCTAATCGACCTGGCCCGGGTATCTTGGAAGGATATTGACCTCATCCCGTCAGTAGAGGATGCCTGGTTATTCTTTAAATGTGCCTTCCTCACCATCTTAAATAAGCATGCCCCATTCAAAAAATGTAGAACCAGGAACAGATATAGCCCTTGGTTCTCTCAAGACCTGACTGCCCTCGACCAGCACAAAAACATACTGTGGCGTTCTGCATTAGCATCGAATAGCCCCCGCGATATGCAACTTTTCAGGGAAGTTAGGAACCAATATACACAGGCAGTTAGGAAAGCGAAGACAAGCTTTTTCAGGCAGAAATGTGCATCCTGTAGCACAAACTCAAAAAAATTCTGGGACACTGTAAAGTCCATGGAGAATAAGAGCACCTCCTCCCAGCTGCCCACTGCACTGAGGCTAGGAAACACTGTCACCACTGATACATCCACTATAATTGAGAATTTCAATAAGCATTTTTCTACGGCTGGCCATGCTTTCCACCTGGCTACCCCTACCCTGGTCAACAGCCCTGCGCTCCCCACAGCAACTCGCCCAAACCTCCCTACTTCTCCTTCACCCAAATCCAGATAGCTGATGTTCTGAAACAGCTGCAAAATCTGGACCCCTACCAATCAGTCGGGCTAGACAATCTGGATCCTCTCTTTCTAAAATGATCTTCCGAAATTATTGCAAATAGCCTGTTCAACCTCTCTTTCTTATCGTCTGAGATTCCCATAGATTGGAAAGCTCGTGAAGGATCGGCGAGGTTCCGTGCCCCGTACCAGCAGTAGAAGGGGTCCGGGTATTGTAGCCCAGGAGTGGCTGATGGGCCTCTTTAGCTAGCCGGGAGAAAGGGCCTAGCATGGGCTAGCTCCAGGCTAATTGGTGCTTGCTCCGGGAACGACGTTAGCCAGTACTCGGATAGCAGCTAGCTAGCTGCGGAGATCCAGGTGAAAATGTCCAGAGTTTGCGGTAGGAATCCGGGGATATGGAGAGAAAATAGGTCCAGTATGCTCTGGTTTGAGTCGCGTTGTACAAACTGGCGAGAGCTTTCCGAGCTAAAGGTTAGCTGATGACCGCTAGCAGTGGTTAGCTGACTACTAGCTAGTAGCTAGTGAGCTGGCTAGCTTTTGTTGGGGGATTCCGGATTCGAGGTGAATAAAACAGATCCGCACCACGTTGGGTGAGGCGGGTTGTAGGAGAGTGTTTTGAAGTTGAGTTTTAGAAAAAATATAGAAAATATATGCGAAGAAAAAGAAATAAAAAGATATATACACGGGACACAACAAGACGAGGACAAAAAGACGTCTGACTGCTACGCCATCTTGGATTACATAAGCATTATATATTACTGTACTGTTGGAGCTAGAAACACAAGGATTTCGCTGCAGCTGCGATAACATCTGGAAAAGAAACTCTCCCAATAAAAATGTCATTGATTTGATGCACTGTTCTCACAAATCAGGCCATTTCGGAAATATTAATCGTTGTTGTAACCTGCTTACTTAAAAGGGAAAATACGGCAATGTATCAATATATTAAATAAAGTGTCCTACATGTACAACAGTTCTGCCAGAGCAAAACAAAACTACACTGAACAAAAATATGAAAGCAACATGTAAAGTGTTGGTCTCATGTTTCAGCTGGAAAAAAACATCCAAGAAATATTTCATATGCACATAAAAGAAGTTTATTTCTGAAATGTTTTGCACAAATTTGTTTACATCCCTGTTAGTGAGCATTTCTCCTTTGCCAAGATAATCCATTCACCTGACAGTTGTGGCATATCAACAAGCTGATTAAACAAGATGATCATTACACAGGTGCACCTTGTGCTGGGGACAATAAAAGACCACTCTAAAATGTGCAATTTTGTCACACAACACAATGGCACAGACTTATCAAGTTTTGATGGAGTGTGCAATTGGCATGCTGACTACAGGAATGTCCCCCAGAGCTGTTGCCAGATAATTGAATGTTCATTTCTCTACCTAAAGCTGTCTCCAACATTGTTTTAGATAATTTGGCAGTTAGTCCAACCGGCCTCACAACCACAGACCACGTGTGTGGCGTCGTGTGGGTGAGCAGTTTGCTGATGTCAACGTTGTGAACAGAATGCTCCATGGCATAAGCTACGGACCACGGACATAATTGCATTTTATCGATGCACAGAGATACCGTGACGAGATCCTGAGGCCCATTGTCATTCCATTCGTCCGCTGCCGTCACCTCATGTTTCAGCATGATAATGCACAACCCCATGTCGCAAGGATCTGTACACAACTCCTGTAAGTTGAAAATGTCCCAATTCTTCCATGGCCTGCATACTTACCAGACATGTCACCCATTGAGCATGTTAAGGATGCTCTGGATCGACGTGTACGACAGCGTGTTCCAGTTCCTGCCAATATCCAGCAACTTCTTACAGCCATTGAAGAGGAGTGGGACAACATTCCACAGGCCACAATCAACAGCCTGATCAACTCAGATACTGACTGGTTTTCTGATCCACGCCCCTACCTTTTTTAAAGGCATCTGTGACCAACAGATGCATATCTGTATTCCCAGTCATGTGAAATCCATAGATTAGGGCCTAATGAATTAATTTAAAATTACTGATTTCCTTATATGAACTGTAACTCAGTAAAATCTTTGAAATTGTTGCATGTTGTGTTTATATCTTAGTTCAGTATTATTAAAGTAGAAAACATAGGAATCTAATCGGTAAAGAATAATTGTGTTCTGTCTCTCTAGCTCACTCTCTCGCTCTCTTTACAAGTCTCTGAAAAATGTGTTTTCAATTACGCACTCAAGAAAAAAATCGTGTGTGTAGTGTGTGTGACGTCATGTGCAGACAGTGGTCCCGTTCTGTCGAGTGGCACACAGGGCTCTGTGAGGCACGAGAGAAGGAGGCACGAAAAGAAGAGAGAGAGACGGAGCCCTCGGGAACTATTCAATCAGAAATAAACAAAAACACACTTCTCTTCTCATGGACTGTAAAATTAAAAGATTACTTATAATTTGCTTGGATTGGAAGAATCAACACATGCGATTCTGACGGACGATCTGAATAACGGAATTCACTTTTTTGGGGGGGATTTTGGTAGGCACTCCGAAATAATATATTTTTGAGGTTCAAGCAACATTTTCGAAATATCGCTGAGAAGGAACAACTGTAAGTATATTTTAGATTTCTGATTAACTTAAATGTAATAGGTATGTTACGCGCAGGACTGGAGACTGTATGCGGCTGAATCAGGATAAGTTGTTGCGCCAACGCGACTGAGCAGCGGTGCCTCATAAAACCGTTAACTTTGCCATTAGTTTAATTAATTCATCTTAGTTTTTCCACTAGAAAACATAATGACAGAGCATTACATAAGATAAAACTTGGGCTTTGGAAAATGGGAATACATTTTAGCTACAGTATGCATTGCAACATCGATCGTTTTTGGCAGTTTTTTCCCCCTTTTTCTTCGATGACATTCCGCCTCTCTCTCTCTCTCCGATCTCTCTGTTCTCTCTCTCTTTCTGTTCTCACTTTCTCTGTATCCATATTGTCTTAAATCCCATTATTCAGATTAAAACATCTAGATGATGTGTTCATCCAGGCTCTCTGCTGTCCTGTAGTTTTATACAGATTATCGGAGTCCTTTGCTTAAACATTGGCCGGCACATATCGATAGTCATCAAATATTCGTCCTGTGTTTTGGCATGACCCCCAAGGTATATTATGCCTTGGTATACTCTACTCTACCTCCCCACTGGCTACAAACTGGTTGAATAAACGTTGTTTCAATGTAATTTGTCAACATGGAATATTCATGAAAAAATACATTGGATTTGATAATTGAGGGTCAAATTTCAACCACAAGATTATGTTATCATGGTAACCAAATGTTAACATAGACAAACCTTGTATAAATTATGTTGAATTTGTACCTTATAAAACAATGTTAGATCTTCAATGTTATATCCACTATACAAAAATGGATCTGCTTACAGCTACCCGTTGGTCTCCCATTCAGGGTTTTTAACCAAGCCAAGCCCTGATTATGTATAATAGTTGTCACCGACTATAACGATGTGCTATGGTGAGACTGATTGTTGAGAGATCTCCTCATACTAAACTAAATAGAAGTACGTGTGCTATTGATGTTGTTCGAAAAGGTATGTTTAACAGAGCAAATGAAATGTGACTATTCTTTATTTATCATATATATTTAAAGATGCTTTTTAGGCCTATAGCGTTTACAAAGTCATCAACAGCTGTTGTTTAAATCTTTCCCAGAATTCAACTGTGAAATAGACAATACAATGCCTATGGTTTCAAGCTCTGGTTGATTACAAATGTCATGATATTTAGTGATATTGAATTGTGTTTGGTTGTCAACACAACCAGATATCAACATTTAAAGGAGATGTATCTTCTGATTGGATAGTTCCATCTGAGCCACTGACTGAGTCAAAAAAAAAAAATATTAGAATCTGCTTCCTATTTCTCAACAAAGCCTTCTTCACTCATGCTCCCAAACATACCCTCGTAAAGCTGACTATCCTACCCATCCTTGACTTCGGCAATGTCATTTGTAAAATAGCCTCCAACACTCTACTCAACAAATTGGATGCAGTCTATCACAGTGTCATATTCATCTCCAGACCCACTGGCTCCAGGTCATCTATAAGTCTTTGCTAGGTAAAGCTCCGTCTTATCTCAGCTCACTGGTCACCATAGCAACACCCAATGGTGGCACGCACTCCAGCAGGTACAGTATATTTCACTGGTCATCCCCAAAGCCAACACCTTCTTTGGCTGCCTTTCCTTCCAGTTCTCTGCTGCCAATGACTGGAACGAATTGCAAAAATCACTGTTGGAGACTTATATCTCCCTCTCTAACTTTAAACGTCAGCTGTCAGAACAGCTTAAAACCTCTCTAGGGTATGTGGGACGGTAGCGTCCCACCTCATCAACAGCCAGTGAAACTGCAGGGTGCCAAATTCAAAACAACAGAAATCACATAATTAAAATTCCTCAAACATACAAGTATTTTACACCATTTTAAAGATACACTTGATGTAAATCCAGCCACAGTGTCCGATTTCAAAAAGGCTTTACGACGAAAGCAAACCAAACGATTATGTTAGGTGAGTGCCTATTCACAGAATAACACAGCCATTTTTTCAGCCAAAGAGAGGATTCACAAAAAACAGAAATATAGATAAAATGAATCACTAACCTTTGATGATCTTCATCAGATGACACTCATAGGAATTCATGTTACACAATACATGTATGTTTTGTTCGGTAAAGTTCATATTTATATCCAAAAATCTGAGTTTACATTGGCGCGTTACGTTCACAAGTTCCAAAACATCCTTTGATTTTGCAGAGAGCCACATCAATTTACAGGAATAATAATAATAATCATTGCTAAAAGATACAACTGTTATGCATGGATTTTTAGATGCACTTCTCCTTAATGCAACCGCTGTGTCAGATTTCAAAAAAGCTTTACGGAAAAACCAAACCATGCAATAATCTCAGTCGGCACTCAGAGCCCAATCAAGACACAAATATATCCGCCATATTGTGCAGTCAACAGAAATCAGAAATAACATTATAAACATTCACTTACCTTTGATGATCTTCATCAGAATGCACTCCCACGGATCCCAGTTCCACAATAAATGTTTGTTTTGTTAGATAATGTCCATCATTTATGTCCAAATTCCTCCTTGTTGTTCTAGCGTTCAGTACACTTTCCAAACTCAAGCCGCGCGGGCAGGTCCAGCGGGAAGTACGGACGAAAAATTAAAAAAGTTATATTAGAGTCCGTAAAAACATGACAAACAAAGTATTGAATCAATCTTCAGGATGTTTTTCACATAATTCTTCAATAATGTTCCAACCGGAGAATTCCTTTGTCTTCAGAAGTGCGATGGAACAGAGCTCGCTCTCACATGAACGCGCATGGTCAGCGCATGTTCAGGTCATGGTAGACCTTACTCAATCCACTCTCATTTGGTCCCACTTCACAATAGAAGCATCAGACAAGTTTCTTAAGACTGTTGACATCTAGTGGAAGCCTTAGGAAGTGCAACATTACCAATATCCCACTGTATCTTCAATAGGAGCTGAGTTGAAAATCGACCAACCTCAGATTTTCCCACTTCCTGGTTGGATTTTTTCTCAGGTTTTTGCCTGCCATATGAGTTATGTTATACTCACAGACATCATTCAGTTTTAGAAACTTCAGAGTGGTTTCTATTTAAATCTACTAGTAATATGCATACTCTAGCTTTTATGGCTTTGTAGCAGGCCGTTTACTCTGGGCATGCTTTTCATCCGGACGTGAAAATACTGCCCCCTACCCCAAATAAGTTAACGATCGCTGCAGCTGTACACAGCCCATCCAACCAACTACCTTTCCCATCCCCATATTTGTTTTAGTTTTTCTGCTCTTTTGCACACCAGTATTTCTACTTGCACATCCTCATATGCACATCTATCACACCAGTGTAAATTGCTAAATTGTAATTACTTCGCTACTATAGCCTATTTATTGCCTTACCTCCTTACTTAATTTGCACACACTGTATGCAGATTGTTCTATTGTGTTATTGACTTTGCGTTTGTTTTTCCCATGTGCAACTGTGTGTTGTTGTTATTGTCGCACTGCTTTGCTTTATCTTGGCCAGGTCGCAGTTGTAAATGAGAACTTGTTCTCAGCTGGCCTACCTGGTTAAATAAAGGTGAAATAAAAAATAAAATATACCCCAGTCCTAAACCCTAGCCCCAGCCCTACACCCGAGCCACATTCCTCAGCCATATACCCCAGCCCCAGCCCTATACTCCAGCCCTATACCCCAGCCCCAGACCTTTATCCCAGCCCTTTAACCCAGCCCCAGCCCCAGCCCTATACCTTAGCCCTATACCCCAGCCCTGTACCCCAGCCCTATACCTTAGCCCTATACCCCAGCCCCAGCCCTATATCCCAGCCCGATACCTTAGCCCTATTCCCCAGCCCCAGCCCTATATCCCAGCCCTATTCCCCAGCCCTATACCCCAGCCCCAGCCTTATACCCCAGCCCTATACATCAGGCCCAGCCCTATACCTTAGCCCTATAACCAGCCCTGTACCCCAGCCATAGCCCTATACCCCATCCCAGCCCTATTTCCCAGCCCTATACCCCAGACCCAGCCCTATACCCCAGCCCTATACCCCAGCCCTTTACCCCAGCCCTATACCTTAGCCCTATAATCCAGCCCTCTACCCCAGCCCTATACCTTAGCCCTATACCCCAGCCCCAGCCCTATATCCCAGCGCAATGCCTTAGCCCTATACCCCAGCCCTATACCCCAGCCCTATACCTTAGCCTTATACCCCAGCCCTATACCTTAGCCCTATACCCCATCCCAGCCCTATTTCCCAGCCGTATACCCCAGCCCTATACCTTAGCCCTATACCCCAGCCCTATATCCCAGCCCTTTACCCCAGCCCTATACCTTAGCCCTATACCCCAGGCCTATACCCCAGGCCTATACCCCAGGCCTATACCCCAGCCCCAGCCCTATATCCCAGCCCTATAGCTTAGCCCTATACCCCAGCCCTTTACCCAAGCCCTAAACCCCAACCCTATACCTTAGTCCTATATCCCAGCCATATACCCCAGCCCCAGCCCTATATCCCAGCCCTATATCCCAGCCCTATACCCCAGCCCTAAACCCCAGCCCTATACCCCAGTCCTATATCCCAGCCCTATACCCCAGCCCTATACCCCAGGCCCAGGCCTATACCTTAGCCCTATAACCCAGCCCTATACCCCAGCCCTTTACCCCAGCCATATACCTTAGCCCTATACCCCAGCCCTATACCCGAGCCCTTTACCCCAGCCCTTTACCTTAGCCCTATAACCCAGCCCTATACCCCAGCCCTTTACCTTAGCCCATTAGCACAGCCCTATAAACCAGCCCTATACCACAGCCCTTTAGCACAGCCCTATAACCCAGCCCTAGCGCTAAATCCCAGCCCTATACATCAGGCCCAGCCCTATATCTTAGCCCTATAACCAGCCCTGTACCCCAGCCCCAGCCCTAAAACCCTTTACCTTAGCCCTATACCCCAGCCCTTACCTTAGCCCTATAACCCAGCCCTATACCCCAGCCCTTTACCCCAGCCCCAGCCCTATATCCCAGCCCTATATCCCAGCCCTTTACCTGAGCCCTATACCCCAGCCCTTACCTTAGCCCTATAACCCAGCCCTATACCCCAGCCCTATACCCCAGCTCCAGCCCTATATCCCAGCCCTATTCCCCAGCCCCAGCCCTATATCCCAGCCCTATAACTTAGCCCTATACCCCAGCTCCAGCTCTATATCCCAGCCCTATACCTTAGCCCTATACCCCCGCCCTATACCTTAGCCCTATAAACCAGCCCTATACCCCAGCCCTTTACCTTAGCCCTATACCCCAGCCCTTTACCCCAGCCATATACCTTAGCCCTATAACCCAGCCCTATACCTCAGCCCTTTACCCCAGTCATATACCTTAGCCATATAATCCAGCCCTATACCTTAGCCCTATACACCAACCCTATAGTCTGCCATATACCCATCCGCAGCCCCCGCCCTTCACCCCAGCCCTAAACCCTATCCCTATCCCCAGCCCAAGCCCTGTACCCAATAACCCTATCCCCAGCCCTATACCCCAGCCTCAGAGCCAGCCCTATACCCCAGCCTCAGCCCTGTACCCTAGCCCCAGCCCTATACCCCAGCCCTAAACCCTATCCCTATCCCCAGCCCCAGCCCTGTACCCAATAACCCTATCCCCAGCCCTATACCCCAGCCTCAGAGCCAGCCCTATACCCCAGCCTCAGCCCTGTACCCTAGCCCCAGCCCTATACCCCAGCTCCAGGCCTATACCCCAGCCCCAGGCCTATACCCCAGCCTCAGATCTACACCCCCATCTCGGCCCTATATCCCAGCCTCAGCCCCAGCCCTATACCCCAGCCCCAGGCCTATACCCCAGCCTCAGATCTACACCCCCATCTCAGCCCTATATCCCAGCCTCAGCCCTTCCTGCTCACACCCAGGACTGGCTTTATGTTCTATTAGACTTTTTTTCCACGTGTAAAACCCATCACACTGTAGGAGTGGTGTCTGGTGGTGTCTTAAATACCCCCCATAGCCAGCCAGCCCATACATACAGACCTGGGAACAGTTATATTTCAATCTATGGCAGACCCAATAACAACTCAGCCATAGCTGTAAATTGGACAGTGCAGTTAGATGAATTAAAACTTCTTCGGGATTGGTGTCCCTTCCACAGGACGGTTGAGCTAACGTAGGCTAATTATCAGGAGGTTGTAAGTAACTAGAAAATTTCAAGAACGTTTCCCAGGACATAGACATATCTGATATTGGCAGAAAAACTAAATTATTGTTAATCTAACTGCACTGTCCAATTTACAGTAGCTATTACAGTGAAATAATACCATGCTATTGTTTGAGGAGAGTGCACAATTTTGAACATGAAAAGTTATTAATAAACGAATGAGTCACATACAACACAATATGTATAGGAAGTGTAAATGACTTTAACCATTAATTATTGACTATTATTGATTCATATTAAAAGTCTCAACAAAGCAGATATTCTTAACCACACGTTTCTTTTTTAGTGTACATTTCTAATGAATCTTGTGATGCTAATGACTCTGTTGTTGTCCAGGGTAACCAGGACTTCCTGTGTCAGTGCCAGGGATGATGATACACAGATCAGCATAATTAAATAGGTCTACTTTATTATCTTCAGAGAATGTGCTTTTTTTCTAGTTCCATTTGAGTCAATGTAGACAAAGTGTGGGATCTCCGTGGAGGGGGGGGGGGGGTGGGGGGTGGAATGACGATCAAAGATCAGCAATAAGCTTTTGCAGTAGATAGATGGGCCGGGATCAATGATTCTTTACTCTGCAACATGTTCATTGTATAGCTGAAAATCGAAATGGTGAATACCAGTGGAGGCTGCTGGGGGATAGAATGGATCGTATTAACGGCCGGAACGGAGCCAATGGAATGGCATCAAACACCTGGAAACCATGGAAACCATGCGTTTGATGTATTTGATACCATTCCACTGATTCCGCTCCAGTCATTACCACGAGCCCGTCCTCCCCAATTAAGGTGTCACCAACCTCCTGTGGTGAATACAAAGAAATTGTTAAAGTTCTGACCCACATACGCAGAAAAGTTCAATAAATTGGATCACATATTAATTTAATTTTAGTCACTTTAGTCATAGTATCCAGTCAGAGAGTATAAAACATAGTATGCTAATACATTTTTGGGGTGAATCAGTGTGAAGAATTAAAGAAAAGAGAAGTGTTGTATTATGTGGGTCCTCAGATGTTCTCTAGCCTGAAACCCAGAGACCTATTTTGTGCTAACATTCCACTCCTTGTACCAAACAATTTGGCATGACAAGAAGTGACAGACTGATGCTTACTACCCAGGCTAGCTCTTCTCATTCGATATGCTGTTTGTCTTCTGACAGCAGCACATGTTGGGTTAGAGTTAGATGGATGGGAGCTGCTGACCAGATGCACTGTGGGTACAACAAAGCCTCACCCAGAGATGATCCTTATTATCTTAAGACGCCCTCAGAGCCTCAGAGCTCTCGGTGCCGACACCAGAAGACCAGGGCCTGGGCCCTGCAATGTGTTAAAGAGATCTATAGAGGAGAGAAAAGGGGGTGGGGGAGAGAGGGAGAGAGAAAGACTGAGAGAGGGAGAATAGAGAGCGAGAAGTCTCCCTTGTTAAAAGGTCTTCTCACCACAATGCGACATCCTGTATAAATAAAGGTTAAATAAAAAAAACGGAGAGATTGCGAGAGAGAGAGAGAATCTTCCCACTGAGAGAGCCTGGCCGTCCCCCATGTGTGTCTGTTATTGATCTGCCAGAGGTTCTGAGCCTGCATTCCTCCCTCCTCTCCCCCAGAGCTCTGAGTAGTAAGGTTCAAGGCAGCTGTGGAGAGAGAAAGAGTGAAACAAGGAGAGAGGGAAGGGGGAGAGAAGAGGGGGAGAGTAAAAGAGGAACCAGAATGCCACATGGAAGCAGTTTTCATCCCTTCAGCAGTATTAACATAACTAGCTAACTATAGGAAGGAGAGGGAGGAACTAGGGTAACAAACGCTCACTGTTCTGTTCTCAGACTTTAATGATGGGAACCAACCGGTCTTATCTGCACAAAGGACCAGAACTTGTGAGGTATAATCACTGCCGGTGCTAACTGTTTACGTTTGTTTTATTTTTGTGGAGGTCCACTACACATTACGGATTTTCTGGAAACCTGATTTGCCGTGGCTAAAGGTAAAAATTTCTGTGCAAGAACCCTTTTTCCATAGCAGCTGCACACTCTGCTGCTCATATTTGGTATTTGGTATTCCTGGGGTCCACACAAAACATGAAACATGACATAATACAGAACATTAATAGACAAGAACAGCTCAAGGACAGAACTATAAATGAAAAAAGGCACACGTCGCCTACATATCAATACATCCACACAAACTATCAAGCATTTTGCTCAAACATTTCACTACACTCGCACATAACATCTGCTAACCATGTGTGTGTGACCAATAACATTTGATTTGATTTGAAATAGAGGAGAGGCATTGTGCCGTGAGGTGTTGCTGTTCATTTGAGCAATATGAGATGGAACGGAGTTGTGTGCAATCCTGGCTCTATATAATACTGTACGCTTTCTTGAATTTGTTCTGGATTTGGGGACTGTGAGTTGACCCCTGGTGGCATGTCTGGTGGGGTAAGTGTGTGTGTCAGAGCTGGGTTTAAGTTGACTATGCTAGTTGACTATGCTAGTTGACTATGCTAGTTGACTATGCTAGTTGACTATGCTAGTTGACTATGCTAACAATTTGAGATTTAACACATGAATGTTTCTTATAAAAAGAAGAAGTGATGCAGTCGGTCTCTCCTCAACTCTTAGCCAAGAGAGACTGGCATGCATAGTATTTATATCAGCCCTCTGATTACAATGAAGAGCAGAACGTGCCGCTCTGTTCTGGGCCAGCTGCAGTTTAACTAGGTCTTTCCTTGCAGCACTTTACAACACGACTGGAAAATAATCAAGATTAGACTAATCTAGAGCCTGCAGAACTTGCTTTTTGGAGTGTGGGGTCAAAAAAGCAGGGCATCTCTTTATTACAGACAAACCTCTTCCCATCTTTACAATCATTGAATCTGTATGTTTTGACCATGACAGTTTACAATCTAAGGTTGCGCCAAGTAATTTAGTCGCCTCAACTTGTTTAACAGCCACACCATTCATTACCAGATTCAGTTGGGGTCTAGAACATAGGGATTGATTTGTACCAAATACAATGCTCTTAGTTTTAGAGATGTTCAGGACCAGTTTATTACTGGCCACCCATTCCAAAACAAACTGCAACTCTTTGTTAACCTCTAATTCCTCCCAAACCCGGATCCGGGAGCACCCCCACCAGTAAAAAAGCTGACTAGCATAGCCTAGCATAGCGTCACAAGTAAATACTAGCATCTAAATATCATTAAATCACAAGTCCAAGACACCAGATGAAAGATACACTTCTTGTGAATCCAGCCATCATTTCTGATTTTTAAAATGTTTTACAGGGAAGACACAATATGTAAATCTATTAGCTAACCACGTTAGCAAAAGACACCACTTTTCTTACTCCACCATTTTTTTACTGCATCAGTAGCTATCACAAATTCGACCAAATAAAGATATAAATAGCCACTAACCAAGAAACAACTTTATCAGATGACAGTCTGATAACATATTTATTGTATAGCATATGTTTTGTTAGAAAAATGTGCATATTTCAGGTATAAATCATAGTTTACCATTGCAGCCACCATCACAACTCTCCCCAAAGTGACTAGAATAACTACAGAGAGCAACGTGTATTACCTAATTACTCATCATAAAACATTTCTTAAAAATACACAGCGTACAGCAATTGAAAGACACAGATCTTGTGAATCCAGACAATGTTTCAGATTTTCTAAGTGTTTTACAGAGAAAACACAATATAGCGTTATATTAGCTTAGCACAATAGCAAACCACACAACAGCATTGATTCCAGCCAAACATAGCGATAACGTATTCACCACCAAAATATATTAATTTTTTCACTAACCTTCTCAGAATTCTTCAGATGACAGTCCTGTAACATCATATTACACAATGCATATAGAGTTTGTTCGAAAATGTGCATATTTAGCGGCACAAATCGTGCTTATACATTGAGAATAGTGTCCAAATACTCAAGCAATCTGTCCGGCGCCATCTTGGAAAGGCCCCTATTCTTATCGAAAACTATTCATAAACTTGACAAAAAAAATACAGGTTGGACAGCAATTGAAAGACAAATTAGTTCTTAATGCAATCGCTGAATTACATTTTTAAAATTAACAATACTGCGCAATACAGGGTGCGATAAAGCAAGGCTACACTGCAAGTAATGGCGTCTTATGCATTTGACTTTTTTCAACAGAACAATGAATTATCAGCATAAATAGTTCTTACTTTTTGATGACCTCCCATCAGAATCTTGGGATAGGTGTCCTTTGTCCAAAAGAATCGTTGCTAGGTTGTAGAATGTCGTCTTCCACGTTGCAATTAGCAGTAAACATTAGCCATGTGGGCCAGAGATACCCAACTTCCTACAGCGCCAAGAAAATAAATACCCGAAAATCGCAATATACTGACATAAACTGATATAATTCGGTTCAAAATAACAAGATTATGATGTCTTTAAAGCCTATATCGAATAAAAACAGAGCCGGATATAACTAGAAGCTTAAACGGGAGCTTCTAAAACGACATGCCAAGGTCCTCAGTGCGTCAGCGCGAAGAAGCAAAAGGAGGGACACATCGATTCCAATCAATTTATAGACTTTCTGATCTGCCTAGAGACTCCATTTCAAGGCCCTCTATTCGCTGACACCCAGGGGAAGGCGTATGCAGTGCATCTCAACCAATAGAAGACAGGCAAAGTTATACACAGGTCTGAGAACAGGTTGGAAAAATCTGCATTCTCAACTCCACATAGGGAAATTGCTCTAAGTCCAGTTCTGTTTCACTTACAGACATAATTCAAACGGTTTTAGAAACTAGAGAGTGTTTTCTATCCAATAGTAATAATAATATGCATATTGTGCGAGCAAGAATTGAGTACGAGGCAGTTTAATTTGGGAACATCAAGAAAAAAATAGTGCTAACAGCTCCCCCTATTGACAAGAAGTTTTAAGGGTGTCAGTGACTTCATTAGCTATGGTTGCTGATGCGTATTTGGTTGAATCATCAGCATACATGGACACACATGGTTTGTTTAATTCCAGTGGCAGGTCATTGGTAAAAAAAATGTAAACAGTAGAGGGCCTAGAGAGCTGCCCTGAGGTACACCACACTTTAAATGTTTGACATTAGAGACGCTTCCATTAAAGAAAACCCTTTGAGATATATTAGATAGATAGCTCTGAAACCACAATATGGCAGAGGTTGAAAAGCTATACGTTTTTTCAACAACAGGTTATGGTCAATAATATAAAAGGCTGCACTGAAATCTAACAGTACAGATCTCACAATCTTCTAATTATCAATTTATTTCAACCAATCATCAGTCATTTGTGTCAGGGCAGTACATGTTAAGTGCCCTTCTCTATAAGCATGCTGAAAGTCTGTTTGTTTTAATTTGTTAAATAAAGGTTTAATTTGTTTACAGAGAAATAGCATTGTATTTGATCAAACACAATTTTTCCAACAGTTACCTAAGAGCTGGCAGCAAGCTGATAGGTCTGCTGTTAGAACCAGTAAAGACCACTTTACCACTCTTGGGTAGCAGAATGACTTTGGCTTCCCTCCAGGCCTGAGGATAAAGACTTTCCTCTAGGCTCAGATTAAAGATATAAAAACATCTCTATATATATTTCACCATTATTTAACCAGGTAGGCTAGTTGAGAACACCTTTATTTAACCAGGTAGGCTAGTTGAGAACACCTATATTTAACCAGGTAGGCCAGTTGAGAACACCTTTATTTAACCAGGTAGGCCAGTTGAGAACACCTTTATTTAACCAGGTGGCCAGTTGAGAACACCTTTATTTAACCAGGTAAGCCAGTTGAGAACACCTTTATTTAACCAGGTAGGCCAGTTGAGAACACCTTTATTTAACCAGGTAGGCCAGTTGAGAACACCTTTATTTAACCAGGTAGGCCAGTTGAGAACACCTTCATTTAACCAGGTAGGCTAGTTGACAACACCTTTATTTAACCAGGTAGGCCAGTTGAGAACACCTTTATTTAACCAGGTAGGCTAGTTGAGAACACCTTTATTTAACCAGGTAGGCTAGTTGAGAACACCTTTATTTAACCAGGTAGGCCAGTTGAGAGCACCTTTATTTAACCAGGTAGGCTAGTTGAGAACACCTTTATTTAACCAGGTAGGCTAGTTGAGAACACCTTTATTTAACCAGGTAGGCTAGTTGAGAACACCTTTATTTAACCACGTAGGCCAGTTGAGAACACCTTTATTTAACCAGGTAGGCTAGTTGAGAACACCTTTATTTAACCACGTAGGCCAGTTGAGAACACCTTTATTTAACCAGGTAGGCTAGTTGAGAACACCTTTATTTAACCAGGTAGGCTAGTTGAGAACACCTTTATTTAACCAGGTAGGCTAGTTGAGAACACCTTTATTTAACCAGGTAGGCCAGTTGAGAACACCTTTATTTAACCAGGTAGGCTAGTTGAGAACACCTTTATTTAACCAGGTAGGCCAGTTGAGAACACCTTTATTTAACCAGGTAGGCCAGTTGAGAACACCTTTATTTAACCAGGTAGGCTAGTTGAGAACACCTTTATTTAACCAGGTAGGCTAGTTGAGAACACCTTTATTTAACCAGGTAGGCCAGTTGAGAACACCTTTATTTAACCAGGTAGGCCAGTTGAGAACACCTTTATTTAACCAGGTAGGCTAGTTGAGAACACCTTTATTTAACCAGGTAGGCTAGTTGAGAACACCTTTATTTAACCAGGTAGGACAGTTGAGAACACCTTTATTTTACCAGGTAGGCTAGTTGAGAACACCTTTATTTAACCAGGTAGGCTAGTTGAGAACACCTTTATTTAACCAGGTAGGCTAATTGAGAACACCTTTATTTAACCAGGTAGGCTAGTTGAGAACACCTTTATTTAACCAGGTAGGCCAGTTGAGAACACCTTTATTTAACCAGGTAGGCCAGTTGAGAACACCTTTATTTAACCAGGTAGGCTAGTTGAGAACACCTTTATTTAACCAGGTAGGCTAGTTGAGAACACCTTTATTTAACCAGGTAGGCTAGTTGAGAACACCTTTATTTAACCAGGTAGGCAAGTTGAGAACACCTTTATTTAACCAGGTAGGCTAGTTGAGAACACCTTTATTTAACCAGGTAGGCTAGTTGAGAACACCTTTATTTAACCAGGTAGGCTAGTTGAGAACACCTTTATTTAACCAGGTAGGCCAGTTGAGAACACCTTTATTTAACCAGGTAGGCCAGTTGAGAACACCTTTATTTAACCAAGTAGGCCAGTTGAGAACACCTTTATTTAACCAGGTAGGCTAGTTGAGAACACCTTTATTTAACCAGGTAGGCCAGTTGAGAACACCTTTATTTAACCAGGTAGGCTAGTTGAGAACACCTTTATTTAACCAGGTAGGCCAGTTGAGAACACCTTTATTTAACCAGGGAGGCCAGTTGAGAACACCTTTATTTAACCAGGTAGGCTAGTTGAGAACACCTTTATTGAACCAGGTAGGCCAGTTGAGAACACCTTTATTTAACCAGGTAGGCTAGTTGAGAACACCTTTATTTAACCAGGTAGGCTAGTTGAGAACACCTTTATTTAACCAGGTAGGCCAGTTGAGAACACCTTTATTTAACCAGGTAGGCTAGTTGAGAACACCTTTATTTAACCAGGTAGGCCAGTTGAGAACACCTTTATTTAACCAGGTAGGCTAGTTGAGAACACCTTTATTTAACCAGGTAGGCCAGTTGAGAACACCTTTATTTAACCAGGTAGGCCAGTTGAGAACCCCTTTATTTAACCAGGTAGGCCAGTTGAGAACACCTTTATTTAACCAGGGAGGCCAGTTGAGAACACCTTTATTTAACCAGGTAGGCTAGTTGAGAACACCTTTATTTAACCAGGTAGGCCAGTTGAGAACACCTTTATTTAACCAGGTAGGCTAGTTGAGAACACCTTTATTTAACCAGGTAGGCCAGTTGAGAACACCTTTATTTAACCAGGGAGGCCAGTTGAGAACACCTTTATTTAACCAGGTAGGCTAGTTGAGAACACCTTTATTGAACCAGGTAGGCCAGTTGAGAACACCTTTATTTAACCAGGTAGGCTAGTTGAGAACACCTTTATTTAACCAGGTAGGCCAGTTGAGAACACCTTTATTTAACCAGGTAGGCTAGTTGAGAACACCTTTATTTAACCAGGTAGGCCAGTTGAGAACACCTTTATTTAACCAGGTAGGCCAGTTGAGAACACCTTTATTGAACCAGGTAGGCCAGTTGAGAACACCTTTATTGAACCAGGTAGGCTAGTTGAGAACACGTTCTCATTTACAACTGCGACCTGGCCAAGATAAAGCATAACAATTCGACACATACAACAACACAGAGTTACACATGGAATAAACAAAACATACAGTCAATAATACAATAGAACAAAAGAAAACAAAAAGTCTATATACAGTGAGTGCAAATGAGGTAAGTTAAGGCAATAAATAGGCCATGGTGGCGAAGTAATTACAATATAGCAATTAAACACTGGAATGGTAGATGTGCAGAAGATGAATGTGCAAGTAGAGATACTGGGATGCAAATGAGCAAGATAAATAAATAAATACAGTATGGGGATGAGGTAGGTCGATAGATGGGCTGTTTACAGACAAACAGGAGTGGCTATAGAGTCAGCTACCATCCTCACTAGCTTTCCATCTAAGTTGTCAATGCCAGGAGGATATGTACATTCAGCAGTCCATTAATCAGTTGGTGTGTGTGTGTGTGCTGCGGGGTTGAAGCTAGAAGCCCATAGGCTTGGCTATCTCATTCCTTGCAGGCTTCTGGGAGGGAGGGTGGACAATGAGCCTGTCATAGCGGATGTAAGCAATGTCCCCATGCGCTCTGGCAGCTTTCATGGCTGAGATCAGTTCTTTCCTGTTCTGGCTCACAGCTTCAGGATAGTCCTTGTTGAGGAAGATATACGTTCCTCTCAAGTTCTTGGCTCTTTCCAGAACAACTACCTTGTCCTTGAACCTCAGGAACTTGACCACTATTGGCCTGGGGCTGTCACCTGGGCCGGTGATGGGTTTCCAGTCCTGTAAGCGCACTCCACCTCAATCTTCCTGTGGTCCATTTTCAATTTCTCAGAGATCATTTCAGTTCTAGCAACGTTTACACCTTTACTCCTCGGAGTTCCAGACAGGGCAGGTCACAGGGAAGACTGAAAACAACAAACAGCAGGGTTCTAGATATCTCTATTTCATTTCAGTTCCAGACAGGGCAGGTCACAGGGAAGACTGAAAACAACAAACAGCAGGGTTCTAGATATCTCTATTTCATTTCAGTTCCAGACAGGGCAGGTCACAGGGAAGACTGAAAACAACAAACAGCAGGGTTCTAGATATCTCTATTTCATTTCAGTTCCAGACAGGGCAGGTCACAGGGAAGACTGAAAACAACAAACAGCAGGGTTCTAGATATCTCTATTTCATTTCAGTTCCAGACAGGGCAGGTCACAGGGAAGACTGAAAACAACAAACAGCAGGGTTCTTAGACAGCCACAAACGCGGGATAATCCGTGGTCCCAAACACTGGGTTCCGGGCTGCGTTTAAGCCCTCGTGAAACCCTACTAGCTTGATAGGCAGCTAGCTTTCAGCTAGGCTAACTGCTACGCCAAATAACTCCTCAGACCCGGCCTTGGTCGGCCCGGATCCCGGATTAGAGACTGGCAGTCCCAGCAACTGATGCCAACTGCGTCGTGGGATCCAAACTAAAAAGTTAGCTAGCTACTAAGAAACGTTCCCATACACTTTTAAAAACAACACACTTTCCAAAACAAATTAACACATTTGTCTGGTGTGCCCGAGACACTTCATAGTGGGGAATGAAAAAGCGATTGAAAAAGTTAATTCACCACGTGAGTATGACAACAAATTACTCCAAAGAGAAGCCATGTGAATATACAAATAAATTATGTATTTCCACACGGTTTAAAGGAATAATTTGATTTCCCCTCCTTCCTATAAGCCACATGTAGACCGTTATACAGTATAAGAACACTGTCCATATCAGATTTTGCATATCGTTTGTGATTTTGCCCCACATGTTTATGAACGCCTTTGCCTAACGTCCTTTGTGGTGGGCTAACTCATGAATTGATGTGATGTAATTAGATGAATGGACACCTGGGTCAAATTATGTGTTGCCTTTCAAGCTCGCTCCCATAACCTATCATTCTGTATCTCTTTGTGACTCATTTGTATACAAGTAGACCAGAGGAGCCACGTCCCTGATTGGCTGATGGGAGTAAACCCTGATTAGAATCACCTGCTGCTCATTTGTAGCTCTTTACAAAGGCTGTTTTTAAGTAATTAAAATGGTATCTTGTAACACTGAAGAAGGCTGTAAAAGCCAAAACGTCTGTGTACGCTATCCCTGATGCAATAAACACTTTTAAAAACATAGAAGAATGAACCCATTACACATCTTTATCTGTCTGAATTTGCAAGTTTTACGCACAAGCCTACATTCTGAGTGCCATGGTTCTCTTTTGATTAGTAACCTATGGTGCAGTGGTGAAACCTATGGTGTAACGGTGTCAAAATCAAATCAAATCTAATTTATTTATATAGGCCTTCGTACATCAGCTGATATCTCAAAGTGCTGTACAGAAACCCAGCCTAAAACCCCAAACAGCAAGCAATGCAGGTGTAGAAGCACGGTGGCTAGGAAAAACCTTCCTAGGCCAAAACCTAGGAAGAAACCTAGAGAGGAACCAGGCTATGAGGGGTGGCCAGTCCTCTTCTGGCTGTGCCGGGTGGAGATTATAACAGAACATGGCCAAGATGTTCAAATGTTCATAAATGACCAGCATGGTCAAATAATAATAGTAGTTGTCGAGGGTGCAGCAAGTCAGCACCTCAGGAGTAAATGTCAGTTGGCTTTTCATAGCCGATCATTAAGAGTATCTCTACCACTCCTGCTGTCTCTAGAGAGTTGAAAACAGCAGGTCTGGGACAGGTAGCACGTCCGGTACACAGGTCAGGGTTCCATAGCCGCAGGCAGAACAGTTGAAACTGGAGCAGCAGCACGGACAGGTGGACTGGGGACAGCAAGGAGTCATCATGCCAGGTAACGGTGTAACCTATTGTATGGTGCAGTGGTGAAACATATGGTGTAATTATAAAAAAAATATATATTTTACCTTTATTTAACCAGGTAGGCTAGTTGAGAACACCTTTATTTAACCAGGTAGGCCAGTTGAGAACACCTTTATTTAACCAGGTAGGCTAGTTGAGAACACCTTTATTTAACCAGGTAGGCCAGTTGAGAACACCTTTATTTAACCAGGGAGGCCAGTTGAGAACACCTTTATTTAACCAGGTAGGCTAGTTGAGAACACCTTTATTGAACCAGGTAGGCCAGTTGAGAACACCTTTATTTAACCAGGTAGGCTAGTTGAGAACACCTTTATTTAACCAGGTAGGCCAGTTGAGAACACCTTTATTTAACCAGGTAGGCTAGTTGAGAACACCTTTATTTAACCAGGTAGGCCAGTTGAGAACACCTTTATTTAACCAGGTAGGCCAGTTGAGAACACCTTTATTGAACCAGGTAGGCCAGTTGAGAACACCTTTATTGAACCAGGTAGGCTAGTTGAGAACACGTTCTCATTTACAACTGCGACCTGGCCAAGATAAAGCATAACAATTCGACACATACAACAACACAGAGTTACACATGGAATAAACAAAACATACAGTCAATAATACAATAGAACAAAAGAAAACAAAAAGTCTATATACAGTGAGTGCAAATGAGGTAAGTTAAGGCAATAAATAGGCCATGGTGGCGAAGTAATTACAATATAGCAATTAAACACTGGAATGGTAGATGTGCAGAAGATGAATGTGCAAGTAGAGATACTGGGATGCAAATGAGCAAGATAAATAAATAAATACAGTATGGGGATGAGGTAGGTCGATAGATGGGCTGTTTACAGACAAACAGGAGTGGCTATAGAGTCAGCTACCATCCTCACTAGCTTTCCATCTAAGTTGTCAATGCCAGGAGGATATGTACATTCAGCAGTCCATTAATCAGTTGGTGTGTGTGTGTGTGCTGCGGGGTTGAAGCTAGAAGCCCATAGGCTTGGCTATCTCATTCCTTGCAGGCTTCTGGGAGGGAGGGTGGACAATGAGCCTGTCATAGCGGATGTAAGCAATGTCCCCATGCGCTCTGGCAGCTTTCATGGCTGAGATCAGTTCTTTCCTGTTCTGGCTCACAGCTTCAGGATAGTCCTTGTTGAGGAAGATATACGTTCCTCTCAAGTTCTTGGCTCTTTCCAGAACAACTACCTTGTCCTTGAACCTCAGGAACTTGACCACTATTGGCCTGGGGCTGTCACCTGGGCCGGTGATGGGTTTCCAGTCCTGTAAGCGCACTCCACCTCAATCTTCCTGTGGTCCATTTTCAATTTCTCAGAGATCATTTCAGTTCTAGCAACGTTTACACCTTTACTCCTCGGAGTTCCAGACAGGGCAGGTCACAGGGAAGACTGAAAACAACAAACAGCAGGGTTCTAGATATCTCTATTTCATTTCAGTTCCAGACAGGGCAGGTCACAGGGAAGACTGAAAACAACAAACAGCAGGGTTCTAGATATCTCTATTTCATTTCAGTTCCAGACAGGGCAGGTCACAGGGAAGACTGAAAACAACAAACAGCAGGGTTCTAGATATCTCTATTTCATTTCAGTTCCAGACAGGGCAGGTCACAGGGAAGACTGAAAACAACAAACAGCAGGGTTCTAGATATCTCTATTTCATTTCAGTTCCAGACAGGGCAGGTCACAGGGAAGACTGAAAACAACAAACAGCAGGGTTCTTAGACAGCCACAAACGCGGGATAATCCGTGGTCCCAAACACTGGGTTCCGGGCTGCGTTTAAGCCCTCGTGAAACCCTACTAGCTTGATAGGCAGCTAGCTTTCAGCTAGGCTAACTGCTACGCCAAATAACTCCTCAGACCCGGCCTTGGTCGGCCCGGATCCCGGATTAGAGACTGGCAGTCCCAGCAACTGATGCCAACTGCGTCGTGGGATCCAAACTAAAAAGTTAGCTAGCTACTAAGAAACGTTCCCATACACTTTTAAAAACAACACACTTTCCAAAACAAATTAACACATTTGTCTGGTGTGCCCGAGACACTTCATAGTGGGGAATGAAAAAGCGATTGAAAAAGTTAATTCACCACGTGAGTATGACAACAAATTACTCCAAAGAGAAGCCATGTGAATATACAAATAAATTATGTATTTCCACACGGTTTAAAGGAATAATTTGATTTCCCCTCCTTCCTATAAGCCACATGTAGACCGTTATACAGTATAAGAACACTGTCCATATCAGATTTTGCATATCGTTTGTGATTTTGCCCCACATGTTTATGAACGCCTTTGCCTAACGTCCTTTGTGGTGGGCTAACTCATGAATTGATGTGATGTAATTAGATGAATGGACACCTGGGTCAAATTATGTGTTGCCTTTCATGCTCGCTCCCATAACCTATCATTCTGTATCTCTTTGTGACTCATTTGTATACAAGTAGACCAGAGGAGCCGCGTCCCTGATTGGCTGATGGGAGTAAACCCTGATTAGAATCACCTGCTGCTCATCTGTAGCTCTTTACAAAGGCTGTTTTTAAGTAATTAAAATGGTATCTTGTAACACTGAAGAAGGCTGTAAAAGCCAAAACGTCTGTGTACGCTATCCCTGATGCAATAAACACTTTTAAAAACATAGAAGAATGAACCCATTACACATCTTTATCTGTCTGAATTTGCAAGTTTTACGCACAAGCCTACATTCTGAGTGCCATGGTTCTCTTTTGATTAGTAACCTATGGTGCAGTGGTGAAACCTATGGTGTAACGGTGTCAAAATCAAATCAAATCACAAATTTATTTATATAGGCCTTCGTACATCAGCTGATATCTCAAAGTGCTGTACAGAAACCCAGCCTAAAACCCCAAACAGCAAGCAATGCAGGTGTAGAAGCACGTGGCTAGGAAAACATCCCTAGAAGCCAAAACCTAGGAAAACCTAGAGAGGAACCAGGCTATGAGGGTGGCCAGTCCCTTCTGGCTGTGCCGGTGGGAGTTATAACGAACATGGCCAAGATGTTCAAATGTTCATAAATGACCAGCATGGTCATAATAATAGTAGTTGTCGAGGGTGCAGCAAGTCAGCACCTCAGGAGTAAATGTCAGTTGGCTTTTCATAGCCGATCATTAAGAGTATCTCTACCACTCCTGCTGTCTCTAAGAGATTGAAAACAGCAGGTCTGGGACAGGTAGCACGTCCGGTACACAGGTCAGGGTTCCATAGCCGCAGGCAGAACAGTTGAAACTGGAGCAGCAGCACGGCCAGGTGGATGGGGACAGCAAGGAGTCATCATGCCAGGTAACGGTGTAACCTATTGTATGGTGCAGTGGTGAAACATATGGTGTAATTATAAAAAAAAATATATATTTTACCTTTATTTAACCAGGTAGGCTAGTTGAGAACAAGTTCTCATTTACAACTGCGACCTGGCCAAGATAGAGCAAAGCAGTGTGACAGATTTACACATGGGATAAACAAACGTACAGTCAATAACACAATAGGTTGTTACACCATAGGATGTTACAAATGTAGTAAGATTAGGGAGGTAAGAAAATAAATAGGCCAAAGTGGCGAAATAATTACAAATTAGCAAATAAACACTGGAGTGATTGATGTGCAGAAGGTGAATGTGCAAGTAGAGATACTGGGGTGCAAAGGAGAAAAAAATTAAAACAAGATGGGGATGTGGTAGTTGGATGGACTATTTACAGATGGGCTGTGTACAGGTGCAATGATCAATAAGCTGCTCTGACAGCTGATGCTTAAAATTAGTGAGGGAGATATGAGTCTCCAGCTTCAGTGATTTTTGCAGTTCGTTCCAGTCATTGGCAGCAGAGAACTGGAAGGAAAGGCGAGGAGTTGGCTTTGGGGCTGACCAGTGAAATATACCTGCTGGAGCGCGTGCTACGGGTGGGTGTTGCTATGGTGACCAGTGAGCTGAGGTAAGGCGGGGCTTTACCTAGCGAAGACTTATAGATGACCTGGAGCCAGTGGGTTTGGCAACAAATATGAAGTGAGGGCCAGCTAACGAGAGCATATAGGTCGCAGTGGTGGGTAGTATATGGGGATTTGGTGTCAAACGGATGGCACTGTGGTAGACTGCATCCAATTTGCTGAGTAGAGTGTTGGAGGCTATTTTGCAAATGACATCTCAGAAGTCCAGCATCGGTAGGATAGTCAGTTTTATGAGGGTATGTTTGGCAGCATGAGAGAAGGATGCTTTATTGCGAAATAGGAAGCCGATTCTAGATTTAATTTTGGATTGGAGATACTTAATGTGTCTGGAAGGAGAGTTTACAGTCTAACCAGACACCTAGATATTTGTAGTTGTAACCTATGTTGTAGCCTATGGTGTAACAACCTGTGGTGTAACCTATGGTGTAACAACCTATGGTGTTACCTATGGTGTAACAACCTATGGTGTAGCATATTGAATAACAACCTGTGGTGTAACATATTGAGTAACAACCTGTGGTGTAACAACCTGTGGTGTAACAACCTGTGGCGTAACCTGTGGAGTAACAACCTGTGGCGTAACAACCTGTGGCGTAACAACCTGTGGTGTAACAACCTGTGGTGTAACAACCTGTGGTGTAACAACCTGTGGTGTAACAACCTGTGGTGTAACAACCTGTGGTGTAACCCGTGGTGTAACAACCTGTGGTGTAACAACCTGTGGTGTAACCTGTGGTGTAACAACCTGTGGTGTAACAACCTGTGGTGTAACAACCTGTGGTGTAACAACCTGTGGTGTAACCCGTGGTGTAACAACCTGTGGTGTAACAACCTGTGGTGTAACCTGTGGTGTAACAACCTGTGGTGTAACAACCTATGGTGCAACCTGTGGTGTAACAACCTGTGGAGTAACAACCTATGGTGCAACCTGTGGTGTAACAACCTGTGGTGTAACAACCTGTGGTGTAACCTGTGGTGTAACAACCTATGGTGTAACCTGTGGTGTAACAACCTGTGGTGTAACAACCTGTGGTGTAACAACCTGTGGCGTAACAACCTGTGGTGTAACAACCTGTGGAGTAACAACCTGTGGCGTAACCTGTGGTGTAACAACCTGTGGTGTAACAACCTGTGGTGTAACCTGTGGTGTAACAACCTGTGGTGCAACCTGTGGTGTAACAACCTGTGGTGTAACAACCTGTGGGGTAACAACCTGTGGTGTAACAACCTGTGGTGTAACAACCTGTGGTGTAACCTGTGGTGTAACAACCTGTGGTGTAACAACCTGTGGTGTAACATATTGAGTAACAACCTGTGGTGTAACAACCTATGGTGCAACCTGTGGTGTAACAACCTGTGGTGTAACAACCTGTGGTGTAACAACCTATGGTGTAACAACCTGTGGTGTAACAACCTGTGGTGTAACAACCTGTGGAGTAACAACCTGTGGTGTAACATATTGAGTAACAACCTGTGGCGTAACAACCTGTGGTGTAACAACCTGTGGTGTAACAACCTGTGGTGTAACAACCTGTGGTGTAACAACCTGTGGCGTAACCTGTGGTGTAACAACCTGTGGTGTAACAACCTGTGGTGTAACAACCTGTGGTGTAACAACCTGTGGCGTAACCTGTGGTGTAACAACCTATGGTGTAACAACCTGTGGTGTAACAACCTGTGGTGTAACAACCTGTGGTGTAACAACCTGTGGTGTAACCTGTGGAGTAACAACCTATGGTGTAACAACCTGTGGTGTAACAACCTGTGGAGTAACAACCTGTGGCGTAACCTGTGGTGTAACAACCTGTGGTGTAACCTGTGGAGTAACAACCTGTGGTGTAACCTGTGGAGTAACAACCTGTGGTGTAACAACCTGTGGTGTAACAACCTGTGGAGTAACAACCTGTGGTGTAACAACCTGTGGTGTAACAACTCGCAGATCGTTTTTTGCCCCAATGCAAAGCTCAAGCGGGGAGTTGCATGCAGCTACCTAGAAAGCATATCAAACATAAACAATACACAGCGACGCAATGTTCATTTTTAATCATCAATCCAAACATTGGCTAAGTAGGAGATGCACAGCCAGTCAAAGAAGCAACTATTAATATTAGCCTACACCATCACACAATAAGCAGATGGTTTATGTGCCAATGCAATGTGTAGGGAATGTCCTGCTTGTGCCATTGTAATATGCATTATAACAGCCAGAGAAAGCTGCAACCTTCATAATGCAATATGAATGTTCGTGCAAATTACTGCGGGGTTATTATTCCGGCTGTTCAGAAATATCAGGCAGAGACATGTGCTACAGCAGCAGTTCCCAGCAAGGGGTACTAGAACTTGGCCTATCCTCATGGGTACTAGAACACCTGGGGGTACTTGGCTTATCCTCATGGGTACTAGAACACCTGGGGGTACTTGACCTATCCTCATGGGGTACTAGAACACCTGGGGGTACTTGGTCTATCCTCATGGGGTACTAGAACACCTGGGGGTACTTGGCTTATCCTCATGGGTACTAGAACACCTGGGGGTACTTGGCCTATCCTCATGGGTACTAGAACACCTGGGGGTACTTGGCCTATCCTCATGGGGTACTAGAACACCTGGGGGTACTTGGCTTATCCTCATGGGTACTAGAACACCTGGGGGTACTTGGCCTATCCTCATGGGGTACTAGAAAACCTGGGGGTACTTGGCTTATCCTCATGGGTACTAGAACACCTGGGGGTACTTGGCCTATCCTGATGGGTACTAGAACACCTGGGGGTACTTGGCCTATCCTCCTGGGTACTAGAACACCTGGGGGTACTTGGCCTATCCTCATGGGTACTAGAACACCTGGGGGTACTTGGTCTATCCTCATGGGTACTAGAACACCTGGGGGTACTTGGCCTATCCTCATGGGTACTAGAACACCTGGGGGTACTTGGCTTATCCTCCTGGGTACTAGAACACCCGTGGGTACTTGGTCTATCCTCATGGGGTACTAGAACACCTGGGGGTACTTGGCCTATCCTCATGGGGTACTAGAACACCTGGGGGTAGTTAATAGAGGGTGTTACCAACAGGATGTAGTTAATGAGGGTGTTACCAACAGGAAGTAGTTAATAGAGGGTGTTACCAACAGGATGTAGTTAATAGAGGGTGTTACCAACAGGATGTAGTTTAATGAGGGTGTTACCAACAGGATGTATTTAATAGAGGGTGTTACCAACAGGATGTGTTATAGAGGGTGTTACCAACAGGATGTAGTTTAATAGAGGGTGTGTACCAACAGGATGTAGTTAATGAGGTGTTACCAACAGGATTTAGTTAATGAGGTGTTACCAACAGGATGTAGTTATAGAGGTGTTACCAACAGATTAGTATAAGAGGGTGTTACCACAAGATGTAGTTAATGAGGGTGTTCCAACAGGATGTAGTTAATGAGGGTTACCACAGGATGTGTTAATGAGGTGTTACCAACAGGATGTAGTTAATAGAGGGTGTTACCACAGGATGTAGTTAATAGAGGGTGTTACCACAGGGTAGTTAATAGAGGTGTTTACCACAGGATGTAGTTAATAGAGGGTGTTACCACAGGATGTATTTAATAGAGGGTGTTACCAACAGGATGTAGTTAATAGAGGGTGTTCCAACAGATGTAGTTAATAGAGGTGTGTTACCAACAGATGTAGTTAATAGAGGGTGTTACCAACAGGATGTAGTTAATAGAGGGTTGTTACCAACAGGATGTAGTTAATAGAGGGTGTTACCAACAGGAGGTAGTTAATAGAGGGTGTTACCAACAGGAGGTAGTTAATAGAGGGTGTTACCAACAGGATGTAGTTAATAGAGGGTGTTACCAACAGGATGTAGTTAATAGAGGGTGTTACCAACAGGATGTAGTTAATGGGGTGTTACCAACAGATGTAGTAATAGAGGGTGTCCAACAGGATGTAGTTATGAGGTGTTTACCAACAGGATGTTAATGAGGGTGTTACCAACAGGATGTAGTTAATGAGGGTGTACCAACAGGATTTAGTTAATGAGGGTGTTACCAACAGGATGTAGTTATAGAGGGTGTTACCAACAGATGTAGTTAATAGAGGTGTTTACCACAGGATGTAGTTAATGAGGGTGTTACCAACAGATGTAGTTAATGAGGGGTTACCACAGGATGTAGTTAATGAGGGTGTTACCAACAGGATGTAGTTAATAGAGGGTGTTCCACAGGATGTAGTAAAGGGTGTTACCAACAGAGGTAGTTAATAGAGGGTGTTTACCAACAGGATGTAGTTAATAGAGGGTGTTACCAACAGGATGTAGTTAATAGAGGGGTTACCAACAGGATTAGTTAATAGAGGGTGTTACCAACAGGATGTAGTTAATAGAGGGTGTTACCAACAGGATGTAGTTAATAGAGGGTGTTACCAACAGGATGTAGTTAATAGAGGGTGTTACCAACAGGATGAGTTAATAGAGGGTGTTACCACAGGATGTAGTTAATAAGGGTGTTTACCAACAGGATGTAGTTAATAGAGGTGTGTTACCAACAGGAGTATTAATAGAGGGTGTTACCAACAGGATGTAGTTAATAGAGGGTGTTACCAACAGGATGTAGTTAATAGAGGGTGTTACCAACAGGATGTAGTTAATAGAGGGTGTTACCACAGGATGTAGTTGATGTTAATGAGGGTGTTACCAACAGGATGTAGTTAATAGAGGTGTTACCACAGGATGTAGTTAATAGAGGGTGTTACCAACAGATGTAGTTAATTAGAGGGTGTTTACCAACAGGATGTAGTTAATAGAGGGTGTTTACCAACAGATGTAGTTAATAGAGGGTGTTACCACAGATGTAGTTAATAGAGGGTGTTACAACAGGATGTAGTTAATAGAGGGTGTTACCAACGGATGTGTTAATAGAGGTTTTACCAACAGGATGTAGTTAATAGAGGGTGTTACCAACAGGATGTAGTTAATAGAGGGTGTTACAACAGGATGTAGTTAATAGAGGGTGTTACCAACAGGATGTAGTTAATAGAGGGTGTTACCAACAGGATGTAGTTAATAGTTAATGAGGGTGTTCACAGGTGTAAGGTTACCAACGGATGTAGTTATAGAGGGTGTTACCAACAGAGATGGTATAGAGGGTAGTTACCACAGGATGTAGTTTAATAGAGGGTGTTACCAACAGGATGTAGTTAATAGAGGGTGTTACCAACAGATGTAGTTATGAGGGTGTTACCACAGGATGTAGTTAATAGAGGGTGTTACCACAGGTGTTAGTTAATAGAGGTGTTACACAGGAGTAGTTAATAGAGGGTGTTACCAACAGGATGTAGTTATAGAGGGTTACCAACAGGATGTAGTTAATAGAGGGTGTTACCAACAGGATGTAGTTAATAGTTAATGAGGGTGTTACCACAGGATTAGATACTGAGGGTGTTACCAACAGGATGTAGTTAATAGAGGGTGTTACCAACAGGATGTAGTTAATAGAGGGTGTTACCAACAGGATGTAGTTAATAGAGGGTGTTACCAACAGGATGTAGTTAATAGTTAATGAGGGTGTTACCAACAGGATGTAGTTAATAGAGGGTGTTACCAACAGGATGTAGTTAATAGAGGGTGTTACCAACAGGAGGTAGTTAATAGAGGGTGTTACCAACAGGATGTAGTTAATAGAGGGTGTTACCAACAGGATGTAGTTAATAAGGGTGTTACCACAGGATGTAAGTTAATAGAGGGTGTTACACAACAGATGTAGTTAATAGAGGGTGTTACCAACAGGATGTAGTTAATAGAGGGTGTTACCACATTAGTTAATAGAGGTGTTACAAAGGATGTAGTTAATAAGGGTGTTACCAACAGGATGTAGTTAATAGAGGGTGTTACCAACAGGATGTAGTTAATAGAGGGTGTTACCACAGGAGTAGTTAATAGAGGGTGTTACAACAGGAGGTAGTTAATAGAGGGTGTTTACCAACAGGAGTGTTTAAGTTTAATAAGTTGTACAAAGGATTAGTTATGGGTGTTCCAACAGGATGTAGTTATAGAGGGTGTTACCAACGGATGTAGTTTAATAGAGGGGTTACCAACAGGATGTAGTTAATATAGGTGTTTACCAACAGGATGTAGTTAATAGAGGGTGTTACCAACAGGATGTAGTTAATAGAGGGTGTTACCAACAGGATGTAGTTAATAGAGGGTGTTACCAACAGGATGTAGTTAATAGAGGGTGTTACCAACAGGATGTAGTTAATAGAGGGTGTTACCAACAGGAGGTAGTTAATAGAGGGTGTTACCAACAGGATGTAGTTAATAGAGGGTGTTACCAACAGGATGTAGTTAATAGAGGTGTTACCAACAGATGTAGTTAATAGGGTGTTACCAACAGGATGTAGTTATAGAGGGTGTTACCAACAGATGTATTTAATAGAGGGTGTTACCAACAGATGTATTAATAGAGGTGTTACAGGTGAGAATGAGGGGTTCCAACAGATGATTAATAGAGGGTGTTACCACAGGATGTATTTATGAGGGTGTTACCAACAGGATGTAGTTAATAGGGGTGTTACCAACAGGATGTAGTTAATAGAGGGTTCCAACAGTGGTTAATGAGAGGGTTTTACCACGGATGTAGTTATCAAGGGTGTTACCAACAGGATGTAGTTAATAGAGGGTGTTACCAACAGGAGGTAGTTAATAGAGGGTGTTACCAACAGGATGTAGTTAATAGAGGGTGTTACCAACAGGAGGTAGTTAATAGAGGGTGTTACCAACAGATGTAGTTAATAGAGGGTGTTACCAACAGGATGTAGTTAATAGAGGGTGTTACCACAAGGATGTATTAATAGAGGGTGTTACCCAACAGGATGTAGTTAATAGAGGTGTGTTACCAACAGGATGTAGTTAATAGAGGGTGTTACCAACAGATGTAGTTAATAGAGGTTTACCAACAGGATGTAGTTATAGAGGGTGTTACCAACAGGAGGTAGTTAATAGAGGTGTTACCAACAGGATGTAGTAATAGATGGGTGTTACCAACAGGATGATTTAATAGAGGTGTTACAACAGGAGGTAGTTAATAGAGGTTGTTACCAACAGGATGTAGTTAATAAGGGTGTTACCACAGGATATGTTATAGAGGTGTTTACCACAGGATGTAGTTAATAGAGGGTGTTACAACAGGATTTAGTTAATAGAGGTGTTACCAACAGGATGTAGTTAATAGAGGGTGTTACCACAGTGGGGTGGTTAATAGAGGGTGTTACCACAGGATGTAGTTAATAGAGGGTGTTACCAACGATGTAGTTAATAGAGGTGTTACCAACGGATGTAGTTAATAGAGGGTGTTACCAACAGGATGTAGTTAATAGAGGGTGTTACCAACAGGAGTAGTATAGAGGTGTTCACAGATGTATAATAGAGGGTGTTACCAACAGGTGTAGTTTAATAGAGGGTGTTACCAACAGGATGTATTTAATAGAGGGTGTTACCAACAGAGGTAGTTAATAGAGTGTGTTACCAACAGGATGTAGTTATAGAGGTGTTACCAACAGGATGTAGTTTAATAGAGGGTGTTACCAACAGGATGTAGTTAATAGAGGGTGTTACCAACAGGAGGTAGTTAATAGAGGGTGTTACCAACATGATGTAGTTAATAGAGGGTTACCAACAGGATGTAGTTAAAGGGTGTTACAACAGATGTAGTAATAGAGGGTGTTCCAACAGGATGTAGTTAATAGAGGGTGTTCCACAGGATGTAGTTTAATAGAGGGTGTTACCAACAGGATGTAGTTAATAGAGGGTGTTACCAACAGGATGTAGTTAATAGAGGGGGTTTACCACAGATGTAGTTAATAGAGGGTGTTCCAACAGGATGTAGTTTAATAGAGGGTGTTACCAACAGAGTGTAGTTAATAGAGGGTGTTACCAACAGGATGTAGTTATAGAGGTGTTACCAACAGGAGGTAGTTAATAGAGGTGTTACCACAGGAGGTAGTTATAGAGGGTGTTACCAACAGGATGTAGTTAATAAGAGGGTGTTACCACAGAGTATTTAATTGAGGTTTTACCAACAGGATGTTTAATAGAGGGTGTTACCAACAGGATGTAGTTAATAGAGGGTGTTACCAACAGGATTGTAGTTAATAGATGGTGTTACCAACAGAGATGTAGTTAATAGAGGGTGTTACCAACAGGATGTAGTTAATAGAGGGTGTTACCAACAGGATGTAGTTAATAGAGGGTGTTACCAACAGGATGTAGTTAATAGAGGGTGTTACCAACAGGATGTAGTTAATAGAGGGTGTTACCAACAGGATGTAGTTAATAGAGGGTGTTACCAACAGGATGTAGTTAATAGAGGGTTTACCAACAGGATGTAGTTAATAGAGGTGTTACCAACAGGATGTAGTTAATGAGGTGTTTACCACAGGATTGTAGTTAATAGAGGGTGTTACCAACAGATGTATTAATAGAGGTTTACCAACAGGATGTAGTTATATAGGGTGTTACCACAGGATGTAGTTAATAGAGGGTGTTACAACAGGATTAGTTAATAGAGGTGTTACCAAGGATGTAGTTAATAGAGGGTGTTACCAACAGGATTAGGTTAATAGAGGGTGTATACCAACAGGATGTAGTTAATAGAGGGTGTTACCAACAGGATGTAGTTAATAGAGGTGTTACCAACAGGATGTAGTTAATAGAGGGTGTTACCACAATGATGTAGTTAATAGAGGGTGTTACCAACGATGTAGTTAATAGAGGGTGTTACCAACAGGATTAGTTAATAGAGGGTGTACCACATGATGTATAATAGAGGGTTGTTTACCAACAGGATGTATTAATAGAGTGTTACCAACAGGATGTAGTTAATTAGAGGGTGTTACCAACAGATGTAGTTATAGATAGGGTGTACAAAGGATGTAGTATAGAGGGTGTTACCAACAGATGAGTTTAATAGAGGGTGTTACCAACAGGAATGTAGTTAATAGAGGGTGTTACCAACAGGATGTAGTTAATAGAGGGTGTTACCACAGGATGTAGTTAATAGAGGGTGTTACCAACAGGATGTAGTTAATAGGGTGTTCCAACGGATGTGTTATGGGTGTTACAACAGGAGTAGTTATTAGAGGGTGTTACCAACAGGATGTAGTTAATAGAGGGTGTTACCAACAGGATGTAGTTAATAGAGGGTGTTACCAACAGGATAGTTAATAGAGGGTGTTACCAACAGGATGTAGTTAATAGAGGGTGTTACCAACAGGATGTAGTTAATAGAGGGTGTTACCAACAGGATGTAGATAATAGAGGGTGTTACCAACAGGATGTAGTTAATAGAGGGTGTTACCAACAGGATGTAGTTAATGAGGGTGTTACCAACAGGATTGTAGTTAATAGAGGGTGTTTCCACCGGATGTAGTTAATATAGGGTGTTACCAACAGGATGTAGTTAATAGAGGGTGTTACCAACAGGATGAGTAATAGAGGGTGTTACCAACAGATGTAGTTAATAGAGGGTGTTACCAACAGGAGGTAGTTATAGAGGGTGTTACCAACAATGTGTAGTTAATAGAGGGTGTTACCAACAGGATGTAGTTAATAGAGGGTGTTACCAACAGATGTAGTTAATAGAGGGTGTTACCAACAGGATGTAGTTAATAGAGGGTGTTACCAACAGGATGTAGTTAATAGAGGGTGTTACCAACAGGATGTAGTAATAGAGGGTGTTACCAACAGGATGTAGTTAATATAGGGTGTTACCACAGGATGTAGTTAATAGAGGGTGTTACCAACAGGATGTAGTTTAATAGGGTGTTACCAACAGGATGTATTAATAGTTAAGAGGGTGTTACCAACAGGATGTAGTTAATAGAGGTGTTACCAACAGGATGTGTTAATAGAGGTGTTACCAACAGATGTAGTTAATGAGGGTGTTACCAACAGGATTGTAGTTAATAGAGGGTGTTACCAACAGGATGTAGTTTATAGAGGTGTTACAACAGGATGTAGTTAATAGAGTGTTAAGCCAACAGGATGTAGTTAATAGAGGGTGTTACCAACAGGATGTAGTTATAGTTATGAGGTGTTACCAACAGGATGTAGTTAATAGAGGGTTGTTACCAACAGGATGTATTAATGAGGGTTTTTCCAACAGGATGTAGTTAATAGAGGTGTTACCACAGGATGTAGTTAAGGAGGGTGTTACCACAGGATGTAGTTAATAGAGGGTGTACCACAGAGATGTATTAACTAGGAGAGGTGTTACCAACAGATGTAGTTAATAGAGGGTGTTACCAACAGGATGTGGTTAATAGAGGGTGTTACCAACAGGATGTAGTTAATAGACGGTGTTACCAACAGGATGTAGTTAATGAGGGTGTTACCAACAGGATGTAGTTAATAGAGGGTGTTACCAACAGGATGTAGTTAATAGAGGGTGTTACCAACAGGAGGGTATTATAGAGGTTGTTACCAACAGGATGTAGTTAATACTGAAGGGTGTTACCAACAGGATGTAGTTAATAGAGGGTGTTACCAACAGGTGATGTAGTTAATAGAGGGTGTTTACAACAGGATGTAGTTAATAGAGGGTGTTACCAACAGGATGTAGTTAATAGAGGTGTTACCAACAGGATGTAGTTAATAGAGGGTGTTACCAACAGGATGTAGTTATATAGGGTGTTACCTACAGATGTAGTTAATGAGGGTTTACCAACAGGATGTAGTTAATAGAGGTGGTTTCCACAGGTGTAGTTAATATAGGGTGTTACCAACAGGATGTAGTTAATAGAGGGTGTTACCAACAGGATGTAGTTAATAGAGGGTGTTTCCACAGGAGTAGTTAATAGAGGGTGTTTACCAACAGATTAGTTAATAGAGGGTGTTACCAACAGATGTAGGTTATAGAGGGTGTTACCAACAGGATGTAGTTAATAGAGGGTGTTACCAACAGGATGTAGTTAATAGAGGGTGTTACACAGGATGTAGTTAATAGAGGGTGTTACCAACGGATGTAGTTATAGAGGGGTGTACCACAGGATGTAGTTAATAGAGGGTGTTACCAACAGGATGTAGTTATATAGGTGTTACCAACAGGATGTATTAATAGAGGGTGTTACCAACAGGATGTAGTTAATAGAGGGTGTTACCAACAGGATAGTTATGTTAGGGTGTTACCAACAGGATGTATATAGGGGTGTTACCAACAGATGTAGTTATAGAGGGTGTTACAACAGGATGTGTTAAATAGAGGTGTTACCAACAGGTGTAGTTAATAGAGGGTGTTACCAACAGGATGTAGTTAATAAGGTGTTACCACGATTAGTTAATAGAGGGTGTTCCACAGGATGTAGTTAATGAGGGTGTTACCAACAGGATGTAGTTAATAGTATGAGGTGTTTACCAACAGGATGTAGTTAATAGGGGTGTTACCACAGGATGAGTTAATGATGTCTCAACAGGATGTAGTTACAGGTGTTACAAAGGTATGTAGTTAATGAGGTGTTACCAACAGAGGTAGTTAATAGAGGGTGTTACCAACAGGATGTAGTTAATAGAGGGTGTTACCAACAGATGTAGTTATAGAGGGTGTTACCACATGATGTAATAGAGGTGTACCAACAGGATGTAGTTAATAGAGGGGTGTTACCAACAGGATGTAGTTAATAGAGGTGTTACCAACAGATGTGTTAATAGAGGGTGTTACCAACAGGATGTAGTTAATCGAGGGTGTTACCAACAGGATGTAGTTATAGAGGTGTTCCAAGATGTTTAAGTCCAACAGGATGTAGTTAATGAGGTGTGTTACCAACGGATGTAGTTAATAGAGGGTGTACCAAAGGATGTAGTTAATAGAGGGTGTTACCAACAGGATGTAGTTATATAGGGTGTTACCAACAGGATATAGTTATAGAGGGGGTTACCAACAGGATGTAGTTAATAGAGGGTGTTACCACAGGATGTAGTTAATAGAGGGTGTTACCAACAGGATGTAGTTTAATAGAGGGTGTACAACAGGATGTAGTTAATAGAGGGTGTTACCACGGATGTAGTTAATGAGGGTGTTACCAACAGGATGTAGTTAATAGAGGGTGTTACCAACAGGATGTATGTTATTACGGTGTTACCAACAGGATGTAGTTAATGAGGTGTTACCACAGGATGTAGTTAATAGCAGGTTGTTACCAACAGGATGTAGTTAATAGAGGGTGTACCAACAGGATGTAGTTAATAGAGGGTGTTACCAACAGGATGTAGTTAAAGAGGGTGTTACCAACAGGATGTAGTTAATGAGGGTGTTTACCAACAGGATGAGTTAATAGAGGGTGTTACCAACAGATGTGATTAATAGTAGGGTGTTACCAACGAGTTTAGTTATAGTGGGTGTTACCAACAAGATGTAGTTAATAGAGGGTGTTACCAACAGGAATGTTTAATAGAGGGTGTTACAACAGGATGTAGTTAATAGAGGGTGTAGGGGTGGAGGGTGGTGTTACCAACAGGATGTAGTTAATAGAGGGTGTTACCAACAGGATGGTAGTTAATAGAGGGTGTTACCAACAGGATGTAGTTAATAGAGGGTGTTACCAACAGGATGTAGTTAATAGAGGGTGTTACCAACAGGATGTAGTTAATGAGGGTGTTACCAACAGGATGTAGTTAATAGAGGGTGTTTCCAACAGGATGTAGTTTTAATAGAGGGGTGTTACCAACAGGATGTAGTTAATAGAGGTGTTACAACAGGATGTAGTTAATGAGAGGTGTTACCAACAGGATGTAGTTAATAGAGGGTGTTACCACAGGATGTAGTTAATAGAGGGTGTTCCAACAGGATGTATTTAGAGGTGTTTACCAACAGGATGTAGTTAATAGAGGTTGTTTACCAACAGGATGTAGTTAATGAGGGTGTTACCACAGGATGTAGTTTAGAGGGTGTTACCAACAGGAGTGTAGTTAATATAGGGTGTTACCAACAGGATGTAGTTAATATTAGGGTGTTACCAACAGGATGTAGTTAAATAGAGGTGTTACCACGGATGTAGTTAATTAGGGTGTTTCCAACAGGATGTAGTTAATAGAGGGTGTTACCAACAGGATGTAGTTTAATAGAGTGGTTGACCAACAGATGTAGTTAATAGAGGGTGTTACCAACAGGAGGTAGTTAATAGAGGTGTTCAACTGATGAGTTAATAGGTGTTACCAACAGGATGTAGTTAATAGAGGGTTTCCAACGGATGTAGTTAATAAGGGTGTTACCAACAGGATGTATTAATAGAGGGTGTTACCCAACAGGATGTAGTTAATAGAGGGTGTCACCCAACAGGATGTAGTTAATAGAGGGTGTTACCAACCAGGATGTATAATATAGGGTGTTACCAACAGATGTTTAATAGAGGGTGTTACCAACAGGATGTAGTTAATAGAGGGTGTTACCAACAGGATGTAGTTAATAGATGGGGTGTTACCAACAGGATGTATTAATAGAGGGTGTTACCAACAGGCTGTAGTTAATAGAGGGTGTTACCAACAGGATGTAGTTAATAGAGGGTGTTACCAACAGGATGTAGTTAATAGAGGGTGTTCACAGATGTATTAAAGAGTGTGTACCAACAGGATGTAGTTAATAGAGGGTGTTACCAACAGGATGTAGTTAATAGAGGGTGTTACCACAGGATGTGTATGTTTAATGAGAGGTGTTACCAACAGGATGTAGTTAATAGAGGTGTTACCACGAGGTTATGAGGGTCTTTCCAACAGGATGTAGTTAATAGAGGGTGTTACCAACAGGATGTAGTTAATGAGGGTGTTACCAACAGGATGTAGTTAATAGAGGGTGTTACCAACAGGATGTAGTTAATAGAGGGTGTTACCAACAGGATGTAGTTAATAGAGGGTGTTACCAACAGGATGTAGTTAATAGAGGGTGTTACCAACAGGATGTAGTTAATAGAGGGTGTCCAACAGGATGTAGTTAATAGAGGGTGTTACCAACAGGATGTAGTTAATGAGGGTGTTACCAACAGGATGTAGTTAATAGAGGGTGTTACCAACAGGATGTAGTTAATAGAGGGTGTTACCAACAGGATGTAGTTAATGAGGGTGTTACCAACAGGATGTAGTTAATAGAGGGTGTTACCAACAGGATGTAGTTAAAGAGGGTGTTACCACAGGATGTAGTTAATAGAGGTGTTTACCACAGGATGTAGTTAATAGAGGGTGTTACCAACAGGATGATATGATAATGAGGGGTTACCAACAGGATGTAGTTAATAGAGGGTGTTACCAACAGGATGTAGTTAAATAGAGGGTGTTACCAACAGGATGTAGTTTATAGAGGTGTTACCAACAGGGTGTAAATGTACCACGATGTAGTAATGAGGGTGTTACCAACAGGATGTAGTTAATAGAGGGTGTTACCAACAGGGATGTAGTTAATAGAGTGTTACCAACAGGATGTAGTTATGAGGATGTTACCAACAGGATGTAGTTAATAAGAGGGTGTTTACCACAGGATGTAGTTAATAGAGGGTGTTAACCAACAGGATGTAGTTAATAGAGGGTGTTACCAACAGATGTAGTTAATAGAGGGTGTTACCACAGGATGTAGTTAATGAGGGTGTTACCAACGGGATGTAGTTAATAGAGGGTGTTACCAACAGGATGTAGTTAATAGAGGGTGTTACCAACAGGATGTAGTTAATAGTTAATGAGGGTGTTACCAACAGGATGTAGTTAATAGAGGGTGTTACCAACAGGATGTAGTTAATGAGGGTCTTTCCAACAGGATGTAGTTAATAGAGGGTGTTACCAACAGGATGTAGTTAATGAGGGTGTTACCAACAGAGTAGTAATAGAGGTGTTACACGGAGTAGTTAATAGAGGGTGTTTACCAACAGGATGTAGTTAATAGAGGGTGTTACCAACAGGATGTAGTTAATAGAGGGTGTTACAAACGGATGTAGTTAATAGAGGGTGTTACCAACAGGATGTAGTTAATAGAGGGTGTTACCAACAGGATGTAGTTAATAGAGGGTGTTACCAACAGATGTAGTTAATAGAGGGTGTTACCAACAGGATGTAGTTAATAGAGGGTGTTACCAACAGGATGTAGTTAATAGAGGGTGTATCCAACAGGATGTAGTTAATAGAGGGTGTTACCAACAGGGATGTAGTTAATAGAGGGTGTTTACCAACAGGATGTAGTTAATAGAGGGTGTTACCAACAGGATGTAGTTAATAGAGGGTGTACCAACAGGAGTTAATAAGGGTGTTACCAACAGGATGTAGTTAATAGAGGGTGTTACCAAGAGTAGTTAAGGTGTTACCAACAGGATGTATTAAGGGTGTTACCACAGGATGTAGTTATAGAGTGTGTTACCAACAGTGTAGTTAATAGAGGGTGTTACCAACAGGATGTAGTTAATAGAGGGTGTTACCAACAGGATGTATTAATAGAGGTGTTACCAACAGGATGTAGTTAATAGAGGTGTTACCAACAGGAGTATTATAGAGGGTGTTACCACAGGATGTAGTTATAGAGGGTGTACAACAGGATGTATTAATAGAGGGGTTTTACCAACAGGATGTAGTTAATAGAGGGTGTTACCAACAGGATGTAGTTAATAGAGGGGTTACAACAGATGTAGTTAATAGAGGTGTTACAACAGGATGTAGTTATAGAGGGTGTTACCACAGATGTAGTTATGAGGTGTACCAACAGGATGTAGTTAATAGAGGGTGTTACCAACAGGATTAGTTAATAGTAATGAGGGTGTTACCAACAGGATGTAGTTAATAGAGGGTTACCAACAGGATGTAGTTATGAGGTCTTTCCAACAGGATGTAGATAATAAGGTGTACACAGGATGTGTTATAAGGGTGTCAACAGGATGTAGTTAATGAGGGTCTTTCCAACAGGATGTAGATAATAGAGGGTGTTACCAACAGGATGTAGTTAATAGAGGGTGTTACCAACAGGATGTAGTTAATAGAGGGTGTACTACAATAGCCTACTCTACTCTAACCTACTCTACTCCACCCAACAATACCCTACTTTACCATACCCCATCCTATTCTACGTTACGCTACCCTACTCCACTCTACCCTACACTACCATACCCTATACTACTCTATCCTACTTGACCCTACTCCACCCTACACTACCCTACTCTACGATACTCTACTCCTCTCTACTCTACTCTACCTTACCATACCCTATCCTACACTAGTCTACCATACCATACCCTACTCTACTCAACCCTACTCTACCATACAATATCCACCATACCCTATCCTACTCTACTCTACTCTACCCTACTCTACTCTATCCCTACTCCACCCTACACTACCCTACCATACCCTATACTACTATATCATACTCTACTCTACCATACTCTACTCCATCCTACCCTACCCTACTCTGCTCTACTCCACCCTACCCTACTCTACTCTACCCTACCCTACCCTACCAAACTCTGCTCTACTCCACCCTACCCTACTCTACCCTACCCTACCCTACTCTGCTCTACTCCACCCTACCCTACCCTACCCTACCCAACTCTACCCTACCCTACCCTACTCTACCCTACCCTACTCTACTCTGCTCTACTCCACCCTACCCTACTCTGCTCTACTCTACCCTACTCTACCCTACCCAACCCTACTCTGCTCTACTCCACCATACCCTACTCTGCTCTGCTCTACTCCACCATACCCTACTCTACTCTACTCTACTCTACCACTACACTACTCTACTCTACTCTACCCTACTCTACTCCACCCTACCCTACTCTGCTCTACTCTACCCTACTCTACCCTACCCTGCCCTGCCCTACTCTACTCTACTCTACCATACTCTACCCTACCCCACCCTACACTACTCTACCCTACTCTACCCTACCCTACCCTGCCCTACTCTACTCTACTCCACTCTACCCTACTCTACCCTACCCTACCCTACTCTACCCTACCCTACCCTACTCTGCTCTACTCCACCCTACCCGACTCTACCTTACCCTACCCTACTCAACTCTACCCTGCAATACCCTATACTACTCTATCCTACTGTACTCTACCCTAGTCTACTCCACCCTACACTACCTTACTCTATCACACCGTGTCCTACTCTACTCTATTCTACCCTACCCTAACCTACCCTACTCTGCTCTACTCCACCCTACCCTAACCAACTCTACCCTACTCTACCCTACTCTACTCTACTCCACTCTACTCCACTCTACCCTACTCTACCCTGTCCTACTCTACTCTACTCTACCCTACTCTGCCTACTCTACTCTACTCTATCCTACCCTACTCTATCCTATCCTACTCTACTCTACCATACTCTACTCTATCCTACCCTACTCTATCCTAACCCTTCAGATCCTACTCTACTCTACTCGACCCTACTCTACTCTATCCTACACTATCCTTTCCTGTTCTACTCTACTCTACTCTACTCTTCCCTGCTCTACTCTATCATACCCTACTCTATATACTACCCTATACTACCCTACTCTACTCTACTCTATTCTATCCTATTCTACTCTACTCTGCCCTACTCTATCCTACCCTATCCTACTCTATCCTACCCTATCATATTCTACTCTACTCTACCCTACCCTACTCTATCCTACCCTACTCTAACATACCATATCCTATCCTACTCTGCTCTATTCTACCCTACTCTACCCTATCCTACTCTATCCTACCCTATCCTACTCTACTCTACCCAACTCTACTCTATCCTACCCTACTCTATCCTACCCTATCATATTCTACTCTACTCTACCCTACCCTACTCTATCCTAACCTACTCTAACATACCATATCCTATCCTACTCTGCTCTATTCTACCCTAATCTACTCTATCCTACCCTACTCTATCCTACCCTATCCTATTCTACTCTGCTCTACTCTATCCTACTCTATCCTACCCTACCCTACTCTATCATATTCTACTCTGCTCTACTCTACCCTACTCGACTCTATCCTACTCTATCCTACTCAATCCTACCCTACCCTACTCTATCCTATTCTACTCTGCTCTACTCTATCCTACTCTATCCTACCCTATCCTACTCTATCCTACTCTACTCTACCCTACTCTACTCTATCCTACTCTATCCTACCCTATCCTACTCTATCCTACTCTACTCTACCCTACTCGACTCTATCCTACTCTATCCTACTCAATCCTACCCTACCCTACCCTACCCTATCCTATTCTACTCTGCTCTACTCTACCCTACTCTACTCTATCCTACTCTATTCTACCCTATCCTACTCTACTCTACCCTACTCTATCCTATCCTACCCTATCCTACTCTATCCTATTCTACTCTACTCTACTCTACCCTTGCCTACTCTATCCTACTCTACTCTACCCTACTTTACTCTACCCTTCCCTACCTTATCCTACCCTATCCTATCCTACTCTACTCTACCCTACTCTACTCTACCCTACCCTACTCTATCCTACCCTATCCTATTCTACTCTACTCTACACTACCCTACTCTACTCTATCCTGCCCTATCCTATTCTACTCTACTCTATCCTACTCTATTCTACCCTACCCTACCCTATCCTATTCTACTCTACTCTACACTACCCTACTCTACTCTATCCTACCCTATCCTATTCTACTCTACTCTACTCTATCCTGCCCTACTCTATCCTATTCTATTCTACTCTACACTACCCTACTCTACTCTATCCTGCCCTACTCTACTCTACACTATCCTACTCTACTCTATCCTGCCCTACTCTATCCTATTCTACTCTACTCTACACTACCCTACGCTACTCTATCCTGCCCTACCCTATCCTATTCTACTCTACCCTATCCTACCCTATCCTATTCTACTTTACTCTACTCTACCCTACCCTACTCTATCCTACCCTATCCTACTCTATCCTACTCTACTCTACCCTACTCTACTCTACCCTATCCTACCCTACCCTACCCTATCCTACTCTATCCTATTCTACTCTACTCTACCCTATCCTACCCTATCCTATTCTACTCTACTCTACCCTATCCTACCCTATCCTACTCTATCCTATTCTACTCTACTCTACCCTATCCTACTCTACTCTACTCTATCCTACCCTACCCTACTATATCCTAACCTACCCTACCCTACTCTATCCTACCCTACCCTACCCTACTCTATCCTACCCTACCCTACCCTACCCTACTCGATCCTACCCTGCCCTACCCTACCCTACTCTATCCTACCCTACCCTACCCTACTCTATCCTGCCCTACCCTACCCTACCCTACTCTATCCTACCCTACCCTACCCTACCCTACTCTATCCTACCCTACCCTACCCTACTCTATCCTACTCTATACTAATAACTATGCTAATAACTAATAACTATACAAATAACGAATAACTATACTAATAACTATACTAATAACCTAGCATATCGTTTATACTAATAACTAATAACTATACTAATAACCTAGCATATCGTTTATACTAATAACTAATAACTATACCAATAACGAATAACTATACTAATAACTATACTAATAACCTAGCATATAGTTTATACTAATAACTAATAACTATACTAATAACCTATCATGGTTTTTAGAATCTTATCTTCCATAGCATTACCTCGAGAGAGTGAATTTGAAAAATGTCTTCAATGTGAAACCCAAACAGCACCCTAATCCCTATATAGTGCACTACTTTAGACCAGAGCACTATGGAACCCTATTCCCTAAATATAGCGCACTACTTTAGACCAGAGCCCTATGGAACCCTATTCACTAAATATAGTGTACTACTTTAGACCAGAGCCCTATGGAACCTTATTCCCTATATAGTGCACTACTTTAGATCAGAGCCCTATGGAACCCTATTCCCTATATAGTGCACTACTTTTGACCAGATTCCTATGGAACTCTATTCCCTATTCCCCTAGCCCTGGTCAAAAGTGGAGCACTATTTAGGGAATAGTGTGCCGTTTGAGACGTAGCTCCTGTTTCCTAGCTTAGTGAGGCGATGCGGTCTGAACAATATACCTATTGTGCTGTATTGCTGGCTGGCCTGGAGTTGGCAGGACCAACAGAGAAGCAGAAATCAATCTAAGCTGGTGCTGAAAGCTCACAGACGAAACATACACGTACACACACACACACACACACGTACACACACACACACACACACACACACACACACACACACACACACACACACACCACACACCACACACACACACACACACACACCCACACACACACACACACACACACACACACACACACAGACAGGCAAGTGCACAAACACACACACAGAGACTAAACAGACACACTAACATACACACACACACACACACACACACCACACACACACACACACACACACACACACACACACACCACACAAACACACACACACACACACACACAGACAGGCAAGTGCACAAACACACACACAGAGACTAAACAGACACACTAACATACACACACAGGACCAGACACACAGCCTGACTGGTGCAGAGCAGAGATCACAGACACACAGCCTGACTGGTGCAGGGATCACAGACACACATCCTGACTGGTGCATAGATCACAGACACACATCCTGACTGGTGCAGAGATCACAGACACACAGCCTGACTGGTGCAGGGATCACAGACACACATCCTGACTGGTGCATAGATCACAGACACACATCCTGACTGGTGCAGAGATCACAGACACACAGCCTGACTGGTGCAGGGATCACAGACACACAGCCTGACTGGTGCATAGATCAAAGACACACAGCCTGACTGGTGCAGAGATCACAGACACACAGCCTGACTGGTGCAGGAGCACGCCACAGCAATGACTGGTGCATAGATCACAGACACACACCTGACTGGTGCAGAGATCACAGACACACAGCCTGACTGTCAGATCACAGACACAGCCTGACTGGTGCAGGGATCACAGACACAGCCTGACTGGTGCAGCGATCACAGACACAGCCTGACTGGTGCAGCGATGACAGACACAGCCTGACTGGTGCAGCGATCAAAGACACACAGTCTGACTGGTGCAGCGATCACAGACACGGCCTGACTGGTGCAGCGATCACAGACACACATCCTGACTGGTGCAGGGATCACAGACACAGCCTGACTGGTGCAGCGATCACAGACACACAGTCTGACTGGTGCAGTGATCACAGACACACAGTCTGACTGGTGCAGCGATCACAGACACAGCTTGACTGGTGCAGCGATCACAGACACACAGCCTGACTGGTGAAGTAATCACAGACACACAGTCTGACTGGTGCAGTGATCACAGACACACAGCCTGACTGGTGCAGCGATCACAGACACACAGCCTGACTGGTGCAGGGATCACAGACACACAGCCTGACTGGTGCAGCGATCACAGACACACATCCTGACTGGTTTAGAGATCACAGACACACAGCCTGACTGGTGCAGAGATCACAGACACACAGCCTGACTGGTGCAGAGATCACAGACACACAGCCTGACTGGTGCAGGGATCACAGACACAGCCTGCCTGTTGCAGCGATCACAGACACACAGCCTGACTGGTGCAGCGATCACAGACACACAGCCTGACTGGTGCAGCGATCACAGACACACAGCCTGACTGGTGCAGAGATCACAGACACACAGCCTGACTGGTGCAGCGATCACAGACACACAGCCTGACTGGTGCAGGGATCACAGACACAGCCTGACTGGTGCAGGGATCACAGACACAGCCTGCCTGTTGCAGCGATCACAGACACACAGCCTGACTGGTGCAGCGATCACAGACACACAGCCTGACTGGTGCAGCGATCACAGACACATCTTGACTGGTGCAGAGATCACAGACACACAGCCTGACTGGTGCAGCGATCACAGACACACAGCCTGACTGGTGCAGCGATCACAGACACACAGCCTGACTGGTGCAGCGATCACAGACACACAGCCTGACTGGTGCAGCGATCACAGACACACAGCCTGACTGGTCAGGGATCACAGACACACAGCCTGACTGGTGCAGCGATCACAGACACACAGCCTGACTGGTGCAGCGATCACAGACACACATCCTGACTGGTGCAGAGATCACAGACACACAGCCTGACTGGTGCAGGGATCACAGACACATCCTGACTGGTGCAGCGATCACAGACACACATCCTGACTGGTGCAGCGATCACAGACACACAGCCTGACTGGTGCAGCGATCACAGACACACAGCCTGACTGGTGCAGCGATCACAGACACACATCCTGACTGGTTTAGGGACTTGGTCAAATATCAGAAGAAGACGCCTGTTTCTGTTCTTGTATACTGGAACAGAGCTTGCCAAAGGGAATTTCCCTGTAAAAGGACACATGAGAGGGCCTCCCGGGTGGCGCAGTGGTCTAGGACACTGCATCGCAGCGCTAGCTGCGCCACCAGAGTCTCTGGGTTTGCGCCCAGGCTCTGTCGCAGCCGGCCGCGACCGGGAGGTCCGTGGGGCGACGCACAATTGGCCTAGCGTCGTCCAGGTTAGGGAGGGTTTGGCCAGTAGGGATATCCTTGTCTCATCGCGCTCCAGCGACTCCCGTGTCGGGCCGGGCGCAGTGCGCGCTAACCAAGGGGGCCAGGTGCATGGTGTTTCTTCCGGGTTGGAGGCGCGCTGTGTTAAGAAGCAGTGCGGCTTGGTTGGGTTGTGCTTCGGAGGAGGCATGGCTTTCGACCTTCGTCTCTCCCGAGCCCGTACGGGAGTTGTAGCGATGAGACAAGATAGTAATTACTAGCGATTGGATTCCACGAAAATTGGGGAGAAAAGGGGGTAAAAAATAAAATAATAAAGGACCAATGAGCTCCAACATGGTAAAGGACCAATGAGCTCCAACATGGTAAAGGACCAATGAGCTCCAACATGGTAAAGGACCCATGAGCTCCAACATGGTAAAGGACCAATGAGCTCCAACATGGTAAAGGACCAATGAGCTCCAACATGGTAAAGGACCAATGAGCTCCAACATGGTAAAGGACCAATGAGCTCCAACATGGTAAAGGACCAATGAGCTCCAACATGGTAAAGGACCAATGAGCTCCAACATGGTAAAGGACCAATGAGCTCCAGCATGGTAAAGGACCAATGAGCTCCAACATGGTAAAGGACCAATGAGCTCCAACATGGTAAAGGACCAATGAGCTCCAACATGGTAAAGGACCAATGAGCTCCAACATGGTAAAGGACCAATGAGCTCCAACATGGTAAAGGACCAATGAGCTCCAACATGGTAAAGGACCGATGAGCTCCAACATGGTAAAGGACCGATGAGCTCCAACATGGTAAAGGACCGATGAGCTCCAACATGGTAAAGGACCGATGAGCTCCAACATGGTAAAGGACCGATGAGCTCCAACATGGTAAAGGACCGATGAGCTCCAACATGGTAAAGGACCGATGAGCTCCAACATGGTAAAGGACCGATGAGCTCCAACATGGTAAAGGACCGATGAGCTCCAACATGGTAAAGGACCGATGAGCTCCAACATGGTAAAGGCCCAATGAGCTCCAACATGGTAAAGGACCAATGAGCTCCAACATGGTAAAGGACCAATGAGCTCCAACATGGTAAAGGACCAATGAGCTCCAACATGGTAAAGGACCAATGAGCTCCAGCATGGTAAAGGACCAATGAGCTCCAACATGGTAAAGGACCAATGAGCTCCAACATGGTAAAGGACCAATGAGCTCCAACATGGTAAAGGACCAATGAGCTCCAACATGGTAAAGGACCAATGAGCTCCAACATGGTAAAGGACCAATGAGCTCCAACATGGTAAAGGACCAATGAGCTCCAACATGGTAAAGGACCAATGAGCTCCAACATGGTAAAGGACCAATGAGCTCCAACATGGTAAAGGACCAATGAGCTCCAACATGGTAAAGGACCAATGAGCTCCAACATGGTAAAGGACCAATGAGCTCCAACATGGTAAAGGACCGGTGAGCTCCAACATGGTAAAGGACCGATGAGCTCCAACATGGTAAAGGACCGATGAGCTCCAACATGGTAAAGGACCGATGAGCTCCAACATGGTAAAGGACCAATGAGCTCCAACATGGTAAAGGACCAATGAGCTCCAACATGGTAAAGGACCAATGAGCTCCAACATGGTAAAGGACCAATGAGCTCCAACATGGTAAAGGACCAATGAGCTCCAACATGGTAAAGGACCAATGAGCTCCAACATGGTAAAGGACCAATGAGCTCCAACATGGTAAAGGACCAATGAGCTCCAACATGGTAAAGGACCAATGAGCTCCAACATGGTAAAGGACCAATGAGCTCCAACATGGTAAAGGACCAATGAGCTCCAACATGGTAAAGGACCAATGAGCTCCAACATGGTAAAGGACCAATGAGCTCCAACATGGTAAAGGACCAATGAGCTCCAACATGGTAAAGGACCAATGAGCTCCAACATGGTAAAGGACCAATGAGCTCCAACATGGTAAAGGACCAATGAGCTCCAACATGGTAAAGGACCAATGAGCTCCAACATGGTAAAGGACCAATGAGCTCCAACATGGTAAAGGACCGATGAGCTCCAACATGGTAAAGGACCGATGAGCTCCAACATGGTAAAGGACCGATGAGCTCCAACATGGTAAAGGACCGATGAGCTCCAACATGGTAAAGGACCGATGAGCTCCAACATGGTAAAGGACCGATGAGCTCCAACATGGTAAAGGACCAATGAGCTCCAACATGGTAAAGGACCACTGAGCTCCAACATGGTAAAGGACCAATGAGCTCCAACATGGTAAAGGACCAATGAGCTCCAACATGGTAAAGGACCAATGAGCTCCAACATGGTAAAGGACCAATGAGCTCCAACATGGTAAAGGACCAATGAGCTCCAACATGGTAAAGGACCAATGAGCTCCAACATGGTAAAGGACCAATGAGCTCCAACATGGTAAAGGACCAATGAGCTCCAACATGGTAAAGGACCAATGAGCTCCAACATGGTAAAGGACCAATGAGCTCCAACATGGTAAAGGACCAATGAGCTCCAACATGGTAAAGGACCCATGAGCTCCAACATGGTAAAGGACCAATGAGCACCAACATGGTAAAGGACCAATGAGCTCCAACATGGTAAAGGACCAATGAGCACCAACATGGTAAAGGACCAATGAGCACCAACATGGTAAAGGACCAATGAGCTCCAACATGGTAAAGGACCAATGAGCTCCAACATGGTAAAGGACCAATGAGCTCCAACATGGTAAAGGACCAATGAGCTCCAACATGGTAAAGGACCCATGAGCTCCAACATGGTAAAGGACCAATGAGCTCCAACATGGTAAAGGACCAATGAGCTCCAACATGGTAAAGGACCCATGAGCTCCAGCATGGTAAAGGACCAATGAGCTCCAACATGGTAAAGGACCCATGAGCTCCAGCATGGTAAAGGACCAATGAGCTCCAACATGGTAAAGGACCCATGAGCTCCAGCATGGTAAAGGACCAATGAGCTCCAACATGGTAAAGGACCAATGAGCTCCAACATGGTAAAGGACCAATGAGCTCCAACATGGTAAAGGACCAATGAGCTCCAACATGGTAAAGGACACATGAGCACCAACATGGTAAAGGACCAATGAGCTCCAACATGGTAAAGGACCAATGAGCTCCAACATGGTAAAGGACACATGAGCACCAACATGGTAAAGGACCAATGAGCTCCAACATGGTAAAGGACCAATGAGCTCCAACATGGTAAAGGACCAATGAGCTCCAGCATGGTAAAGGACCCATGAGCACCAACATGGTAAAGGACCAATGAGCTCCAGCATGGTAAAGGACCCATGAGCACCAACATGGTAAAGGACCAATGAGCACCAACATGGTAAAGGACCAATGAGCTCCAACATGGTAAAGGACCCATGAGCTCCAACATGGTAAAGGACCAATGAGCTCCAACATGGTAAAGGACCCATGAGCTCCAACATGGTAAAGGACCAATGAGCTCCAACATGGTAAAGGACCCATGAGCTCCAACATGGTAAAGGACCAATGAAATCCAACATGGTAAAGGACCCATGAGCTCCAACATGGTAAAGGACCAATGAGCTCCAACATGGTAAAGGACCCATGAGCTCCAACATGGTAAAGGACCCATGAGCACCAACATGGTAAAGGACCAATGAGCTCCAACATGGTAAAGGACCCATGAGCACCAACATGGTAAAGGACCAATGAGCTCCAACATGGTAAAGGACCCATGAGCACCAACATGGTAAAGGACCAATGAGCTCCAACATGGTAAAGGACCAATGACCTCCAACATGGTAAAGGACCCATGAGCACCAACATGGTAAAGGACCAATGAGCTCCAACATGGTAAAGGACCAATGAGCTCCAACATGGTAAAGGACCCATGAGCACCAACATGGTAAAGGACCAATGAGCTCCAACATGGTAAAGGACCAATGAGCTCCAACATGGTAAAGGACCCATGAGCACCAACATGGTAAAGGACCAATGAAATCCAACATGGTATAGGACCCATGAGCACCAACATGGTAAAGGACCAATGAAATCCAACAACAGGTAAAGGACCCATGAGCACCAACATGGTAAAGGACCAATGAAATCCAACATGGTAAAGGACCCATGAGCACCAACATGGTAAAGGACCCATGAGCACCAACATGGTAAAGGACCCATGAGCTCCAACATGGTAAAGGACCCATGAGCACCAACATGGTAAAGGACCCATGAGCACCAACATGGTAAAGGACCCATGAGCACCGTCATGTGAAGTTTATTGTAACATCTGAAATTGGGTGTCAAATGAAAGCTAAGAGTCTATATTTTTTTGAAAGTAAGGCATATGTAATTTTTTCAACTATCTCCCATCCGAAATTTCTGGTCAAATGGATGGAAAAGGGGTCTCAGAAAACATATAACAGAAACAGTCTTAAAAACTATTCGAAATATATTTAGTTTTGAAGACATTTTTCTGCCTTCTATAATTGTATGAAACATTGCATTGTGCCTTGAAATTCCCTCACTAAAAAACCCTAAACATTATATTTAAAGCAGAAATCTGGAGGTCGTGGGCAACCCTATGCCACCCACCCTAAGCCACCTTTGGGCTGACCTTCTGGGCTAGGTGTGTCTTCGCATTAAATCCCTCCTACTCTAAATACCCTGCTGCCATTGCGCCGGATCTAGAGAGGAAGTGAAAGTCACTTGCAAGCTAAAGTTACAGCCGCCAGAAACAAACAGAGCATACGAAGCCAACAAGCTCACTTATTTGCAGATAAACAGAAACAAGCATCATTCTTTGGATCTGAATCAACTCGACCCCAAAAGAGAAAAATAAGCACGAAAAAGACTGACCAATAAACAATGGAATAAATTTTGAAATATGGAGAATGACACAGTTGTCATGGACTGGTAGGCAAGTGTTGGGTTGGGCTTTTAGCCTGCTAGCTTTGTTAGCTGCTACCTTTAGTGTGTTCAATGCTACTTAGCTAGCTAACACGGCTACTTAGCTAGCTACCACGGCTACTTAGCTAGCTAACATCTTCTGTAATATGACTTTTTTGTACTCAAAGGAATCTAATGATAGCATCATGTAGCTACTCTGCATAAACCCCACAAGATGCTCAATGCCTTTATTTCCACTAGCTAATGTTAGCTAGCTAAAGCTAGATATTACATTTGTTGACATGATATTGTGTCTGGTTTGTAGATGATAATGCTAGCTTGGTGGTCGACAAACTTTCGGCCTAGGAACATCAGTGCGAAGGGCTTGGTAGGAAACTTTTGTTCGAACAGAATGTCAGACATTACACTTGTTTCAAGTATTTTCCCTTTTCCTGATGAAACTTCAGAAATGAATATACAATTACACTGAGCTATAAATCAATACAATGTGTTTCCTCTGAGCGGCTATTCATTGATTCTGATCAAACTGCTATCCTCCACATTTTTCATAGACTTGTACGGTTTGTTAAACTTTGAAATCAATGGTTTTTGTTTGGCAAACATTTAGAGTTAGCCTCAGCGCAATTCCGTTTCTGTGGAATTGGCCAATGACAAATTTACAATTAATGTGGACAATAAAGTTTTTCTAATGCTAATTTGAATTCTAAACTGTAAAGGCTGCAGTTTTTTTTTGTGAGTAATGTCAATTTGCAGAAACATCATGGCTGTACTAGCAGTTAACCTTGTCTGAGCCAGAATGTCGCATAGAGCAAGAGTCTCTCTCCTGTTTCTGTAGCAGTTAGCCTTGTCTGAGCCAGAACGTCACATACCTGTAGAGCAGGAGTCTCTCTCCTGTTTCTGTAGTAGTTAGCCTTGTCTGAGCCAGAATGTCGCATAGAGCAGGAGTCTCTCTCCTGTTTCTGTAGCAGTTAGCCTTGTCTGAGCCAGAACGTCACATACCTGTAGAGCAGGAGTCTCTCTCCTGTTTCTGTAGCAATTAGCCTTGTCTGAGCCAGAACGTCACATAGAGCAGGAGTCTATCTCATGTTTCTCTAGCGTGAGGCAGCTTGATGTACAGTACACCCCTTGGACAGGACGCTTGTCTATCGCAGGGCCTTAACCCCAATCCATCTCGGTAATGATGAGTGTCAAGCAGAGAGTGTTGGCTGTACTGCACTCATATATAAGTGAAGCAGAGCAGAGTAGATGCAGGTACTATACTGTTACAAGTTGAATGATTTTATTCATTTTATTTATCAAATTGCAGATAGCGTACGCTCTCTGAACTACTTCATGTTAACACATTAAAATATCCAGTTTAAATTAACTAGACATTTTGTCACTAATGAATAATGAAAATAAAAACACTATACCATGGTTGAATAAACAAACATCAATACAACACTGATGCCCTATCTATGACAAGACAGACATGCTAACCATTAGCTCCTCCATTGACTAGCTCCTAACAGAATGAAGACAGACATGCTAACCATTAGCTCCTCCATTGACTAGCTCCTAACAGACTGAAGACAGACACGCTAACCATTAGCTCCTCCATTGACTAGCCCCTAACAGACTGAAGACAGACATGCTAACCATTAGCTCCTCCATTGACTAGCTCCTAACAGAATGAAGACAGACATGCTAACCATTAGCTCCTCCATGGACTAGCTCCTAACAGACTGAAGACAGACATGCTAACCATTAGCTCCTCCATGGACTAGCTCCTAACAGACTGAAGACAGACATGCTAACCATTAGCTCCTCCATGGACTAGCTCCTAACAGAATGAAGACAGACATGCTAACCAGTAGCTCCTCCATTGACTAGCTCCTAACAGACTGAAGACAGACATGCTAACCATTAGCTCCTCCATTGACTAGCTCCTAACAGACTGAAAACAGACACGCTAACCATTAGCTCCTCCATTGACTAGCTCCTAACAGACTGAAGAAAGACATGCTAACCATTAGCTCCTCCATGGACTAGCTCCTAACAGACTGAAGACAGACATGCTAACCATTAGCTCCTCCATTGACTAGCTCCTAACAGAATGAAGACAGACATGCTAACCATTAGCTCCTCCATGGACTAGCTCCTAACAGAATGAAGACAGACATGCTAACCATTAGCTCCTCCATTGACTAGCTCCTAACAGACTGAAGACAGACATGCTAACCAGTAGCTCCTCCATTGACTAGCTCCTAACAGAATGAAGACAGACATGCTAACCATTAGCGCCTCCATGGACTAGCTCCTAACAGACTGAAGACAGACATGCTAACCATTAGCTCCTCCATTGACTAGCTCCTAACAGACTGAAGACAGACATGCTAACCATTAGCTCCTCCATTGACTAGCTCCTAACACAATGAAGACAGACATGCTAACCATTAGCTCCTCCATGGACTAGCTCCTAACAGAATGAAGACAGACATGCTAACCATTAGCTCCTCCATTGACTAGCTCCTAACAGACTGAAGACAGACATGCTAACCATTAGCTCCTCCATGGACTAGCTCCTAACAGACTGAAAACAGACACGCTAACCATTAGCTCCTCCATTGACTAGCTCCTAACAGACTGAAGACAGACATGCTAACCATTAGCTCCTCCATGGACTAGCTCCTAACAGAATGAAGACAGACATGCTAACCATTAGCTCCTCCATTGACTAGCTCCTAACAGACTGAAGAAAGACATGCTAACCATTAGCTACTCCATGGACTAGCTCCTAACAGACTGAAGACAGACATGCTAACCATTAGCTCCTCCATTGACTAGCTCCTAACAGAATGAAGACAGACATGCTAACCATTAGCTCCTCCATGGACTAGCTCCTAACAGAATGAAGACAGACATGCTAACCATTAGCTCCTCCATTGACTAGCTCCTAACAGACTGAAGACAGACATGCTAACCAGTAGCTCCTCCATTGACTAGCTCCTAACAGAATGAAGACAGACATGCTAACCATTAGCTCCTCCATGGACTAGCTCCTAACAGACTGAAGACAGACATGCTAACCATTAGCTCCTCCATGGACTAGCTCCTAACAGACTGAAGACAGACATGCTAACCATTAGCTCCTCCATTGACTAGCTCCTAACACAATGAAGACAGACATGCTAACCATTAGCTCCTCCATGGACTAGCTCCTAACAGAATGAAGACAGACATGCTAACCATTAGCTCCTCCATGGACTAGCTCCTAACAGACTGAAGACAGACATGCTAACCAGTAGCTCCTCCATTGACTAGCTCCTAACAGAATGAAGACAGACATGCTAACCATTAGCTCCTCCATGGACTAGCCCCTAACAGACTGAAGACAGACATGCTAACCAGTAGCTCCTCCATGGACTAGCTCCTAACAGACTGAAGACAGACATGCTAACCATTAGCTCCTCCATTGACTAGCCCCTAACAGACTGAAGACAGACATGCTAACCATTAGCTCCTCCATGGACTAGCTCCTAACAGAATGAAGACAGACATGCTAACCATTAGCTCCTCCATGGACTAGCTCCTAACAGAATGAAGACAGACATGCTAACCATTAGCTCCTCCATGGACTAGCTCCTAACAGAATGAAGACAGACATGCTAACCATTAGCTCCTCCATGGACTAGCTCCTAACAGACTGAAGACAGACACGCTAACCATTAGCTCCTCCATTGACTAGCCCCTAACAGACTGAAGACAGACATGCTAACCAGTAGCTCCTCCATTGACTAGCTCCTAACAGACTGAAGACAGACATGCTAACCATTAGCTCCCCCATTGACTAGCTCCTAACAGACTGAAGACAGACATGCTAACCATTAGCTCCTCCATTGACTAGCTCCTAACAGAATGAAGACAGACATGCTAACCATTAGCTCCTCCATTGACTATCTCCAACCAGACTGAAGACAGACATGCTAACCCGTAGCTCTTACATAGCTCCTGCATGGACTAGCTCCACAGGCAAGCTGCCTCAAACAGCTCATTTAGGACATCAAAGGATGAATAAAATAATGGTATTCAGATTAAGTGTTTAGTTGAGTTATCTTTATATTGAAAACTGCTATCCTGCTCAATTAATTTTATTGTAACTTTAGTCTGTCTTCCTGCTGGGTGGATGGAGGTGCTGTTCCCGGTAACAACCTATTCCCTGTGACATAGTCTAAAGTTATGCACTATATATTGAGTAGGGAGCCATGTGATCAAGACTAAGGAGATGATTGTGGACTACATGAAAAAGAGGACCGAGCACACCCCCATTCTCATTGACAGGGCTGCAGTGGAGCAGGTTGAGAGCTTCAATTTCCTTGGTGTCCACATCACCAACAAACTAACATGGTCCAAGCACATCAAGACAGTCGTGAAGAGGGCACAACAAAACCTATTCCCCCTCAGGAGACTGAAAAGATTTGGCATAGGTCCTCAGATCCTCAAAAGGTTCTACAGCTGCACCATCGAGAGCATCTTGACTGGTTGCATCACTGCCTGGTATGGCAACTGCTAGGCCTCCTGACCATTAGCTCCTCCATGGACTAGCCCCTAACAGACTGAAGACAGACATGCTAACCAGTAGCTCCTCCATGGACTAGCTCCTAACAGACTGAAGACAGACATGCTAACCATTAGCTCCTCCATTGACTAGCCCCTAACAGACTGAAGACAGACATGCTAACCATTAGCTCCTCCATGGACTAGCTCCTAACAGAATGAAGACAGACATGCTAACCATTAGCTCCTCCATGGACTAGCTCCTAACAGAATGAAGACAGACATGCTAACCATTAGCTCCTCCATGGACTAGCTCCTAACAGAATGAAGACAGACATGCTAACCATTAGCTCCTCCATGGACTAGCTCCTAACAGACTGAAGACAGACATGCTAACCATTAGCTCCTCCATTGACTAGCTCCTAACAGACTGAAGACAGACATGCTAACCATTAGCTCCTCCATTGACTAGCTCCTAACAGACTGAAGACAGACACGCTAACCATTAGCTCCTCCATGGACTAGCTCCTAACAGACTGAAGACAGACATGCTAACCATTAGCTCCTCCATTGACTAGCTCCTAACAGACTGAAGACAGACATGCTAACCATTAGCTCCTCCATTGACTAGCTCCTAACAGACTGAAGACAGACACGCTAACCATTAGCTCCTCCATTGACTAGCCCCTAACAGAATGAAGACAGACATGCTAACCATTAGCTCCTCCATGGACTAGCTCCTAACAGAATGAAGACAGACATGCTAACCATTAGCTCCTCCATGGACTAGCTCCTAACAGAATGAAGACAGACATGCTAACCATTAGCTCCTCCATGGACTAGCTCCTAACAGACTGAAGACAGACATGCTAACCATTAGCTCCTCCATTGACTAGCTCCTAACAGACTGAAGACAGACATGCTAACCATTAGCTCCTCCATTGACTAGCTCCTAACAGACTGAAGACAGACACGCTAACCATTAGCTCCTCCATGGACTAGCTCCTAACAGACTGAAGACAGACATGCTAACCATTAGCTCCTCCATTGACTAGCTCCTAACAGACTGAAGACAGACATGCTAACCATTAGCTCCTCCATTGACTAGCTCCTAACAGACTGAAGACAGACACGCTAACCATTAGCTCCTCCATTGACTAGCCCCTAACAGACTGAAGACAGACATGCTAACCATTAGCTCCCCCATTGACTAGCTCCTAACAGACTGAAGACAGACATGCTAACCATTAGCTCCTCCATTGACTAGCTCCTAACAGAATGAAGACAGACATGCTAACCATTAGCTCCTCCATTGACTATCTCCAACCAGACTGAAGACAGACATGCTAACCCGTAGCTCTTACATAGCTCCTGCATGGACTAGCTCCACAGGCAAGCTGCCTCAAACAGCTCATTTAGGACATCAAAGGATGAATAAAATAATGGTATTCAGATTAAGTGTTTAGTTGAGTTATCTTTATATTGAAAACTGCTATCCTGCTCAATTAATTTTATTGTAACTTTAGTCTGTCTTCCTGCTGGGTGGATGGAGGTGCTGTTCCCGGTAACAACCTATTCCCTGTGACATAGTCTAAAGTTATGCACTATATATTGAGTAGGGAGCCATGTGATCAAGACTAAGGAGATGATTGTGGACTACATGAAAAAGAGGACCGAGCACACCCCCATTCTCATTGACAGGGCTGCAGTGGAGCAGGTTGAGAGCTTCAATTTCCTTGGTGTCCACATCACCAACAAACTAACATGGTCCAAGCACATCAAGACAGTCGTGAAGAGGGCACAACAAAACCTATTCCCCCTCAGGAGACTGAAAAGATTTGGCATAGGTCCTCAGATCCTCAAAAGGTTCTACAGCTGCACCATCGAGAGCATCTTGACTGGTTGCATCACTGCCTGGTATGGCAACTGCTAGGCCTCCTGACTACAAGGCACTACAGAGGGTAGTGCGAACGGACCGGTACATCACTGGGGCCAAGCTGGTAGCCTAGTGGTTAGAGCATAGTAGTAACCGAAAGGTTGCAAGATTGAATCCCCGAGCTGAGAAGGTAAAAATCGGTCGTTCTGCCCCTGAACAAGGAGTTAACCCACTGTTCCTAGGCCGTCATTGAAAATAAGAATTTGTTCTTAAGTGACTTGCCTAGTTAAACAAAGGTAAAAAAAAAATCCCTGCCATCCAGGATCTCTATACCAGGCGGTGTCAGAGGAAGGCCCTAAAATTGTCAAAGACTCCAGCCACCCTAGTCAGACTGTTCTCTCTGCTACCGCACAGCAAGCGGTACCGGGGAACCAAGTCTAGGTCCAAGAGGCTTCTAAACAGCTTCTACCCCCCCATGAACACCTAATCAAATGGCTACCCAGACTATTTTTATCCCCCCCCCCCCTGCCCCTCTTTTACACCGTTGCTACTCACTGTTGTTGTCATCTATGCATAGTCACTTTAATAACTCTACCTACATGTACATATTACCTCAATTACCTCGACTAACCGGTGCCCCCGCACATTGACTCTGTACCGGTACCCCCTGTATATAGCCTCCACATTGACTCTGTACCCGTACCCCCATGTATATAGTCTCGTACTGTTATTTTACCGCTGCTCTGTAATTATTGTTACTTTAATTTCATATTCTCATCCGTATTTTTTTGGGAACTGCATTGTTGGTTTAGGGCTCGTAAGTAAGCATTTCACTGTAAGGTCTACACCTGTTGTATTCAGCAATTCACTGAAGGGCCAACATCTGTTGTATTCAGCATTTCACTGTAAGGTCTACTACACCTGTTGTATTCAGCATTTCTCTGTAAGGTCTACTAAACCTGCTGTATTCAGCGCATGTGACTAATACAATTTGAATTAATTTGTTTGTGCCCTGGTCTAAAGTTATATATTGAGTAGGGAGGTTGCTGTTTGACCCACAGAGGTTGCTGTTTAGACCCAGAGGTTGCTGTTTAGACCCACAGAGGTTGCTGTTTTACCCACAGAGGTTGCTGTTTGACCCACAGAGGTTGCTGTTTAGATCCACAGAGGTTGCTGTTTCACCCACAGAGGTTGCTGTTTAGACCCACAGAGGTTGCTGTTTAGACCCACAGAGGTTGCTGTTTCACCCACAGAGGTTGCTGTTTAGATCCACAGAGGTTGCTGTTTTACCCACAGAGGTTGCTTTTTAGACCCACAGAGGTTGCTTTTTAGACCCACAGAGGTTGCTGTTTAGACCCACAGAGGTTGCTGTTTAGACCCAGAGGTTGCTGTTTAGACCCACAGAGGTTGCTGTTTTACCCACAGAGGTTGCTGTTTGACCCACAGAGGTTGCTTTTTAGACCCACAGAGGTTGCTTTTTAGACCCACAGAGGTTGCTGTTTAGACCCACAGAGGTTGCTGTTTAGACCCAGAGGTTGCTGTTTAGACCCACAGAGGTTGCTGTTTAGACTCACAGAGGTTGCTGTTTGACCCACAGAGGTTGCTGTTTAGACCCAGAGGTTGCTGTTTAGACCCAGAGGTTGCTGTTTAGACTCACAGAGGTTGCTGTTTAGACCCACAGAGGTTGCTGTTTAGACCCACAGAGGTTGCTGTTTTACCCACAGAGGTTGCTTTTTAGACCCACAGAGGTTGCTGTTTAGACCCACAGAGGTTGCTGTTTAGACCCAGAGGTTGCTGTTTAGACCCACAGAGGTTGCTGTTTAGACTCACAGAGGTTGCTGTTTGACCCACAGAGGTTGCTGTTTAGACCCAGAGGTTGCTGTTTAGACTCACAGAGGTTGCTGTTTAGACCCAGAGGTTGCTGTTTAGACCAACAGAGGTTGCTGTTTAGACCCACAGAGGTTGCTGTTTGACCCACAGAGGTTGCTGTTTGACCCACAGAGGTTGCTGTTTGACCCACAGAGGTTGCTGTTTAGACCCAGAGGTTGCTGTTTAGACCCAGAGGTTGATGTTTAGACCCAGAGGTTGCTGTTTAGACCCAGAGGTTGCTGTTTAGACCCACAGAGGTTGCTGTTTAGACCCAGAGGTTGCTGTTTAGACCCACAGAGGTTGCTGTTTAGACCCAGAGCTTGCTGTTTAGACCCAGAGGTTGCTGTTTAGACCCAGAGGTTGCTGTTTAGACCCACAGAGGTTGCTGTTTAGACCCACAGAGGTTGCTGTTTAGACCCACAGAGGTTGATGTTTAGACTCACAGAGGTTGCTGTTTAGATCCACAGAGGTTGCTGTTTAGATCCACAGAGGTTGCTGTTTAGACCCAGAGGTTGCTGTTTAGACCCACAGAGGTTGCTATTTGACCCACAGAGGTTGCTGTTTAGACCCACAGAGGTTGCTGTTTAGACCCACAGAGGTTGCTGTTTAGAACCAGAGGTTGCTGTTTAGACCCAGAGGTTGCTGTTTAGACTCACGGAGGTTGCTATTTAGACCAACAGAGGTTGCTGTTTAGCCCCACAGAGGTTGCTGTTTAGACCCACAGAGGTTGCTGTTTAGCCCCACAGAGGTTGCTGTTTAGACCCACAGAGGTTGCTGTTTAGACCCACAGAGGTTGCTGTTTGACCCACAGAGGTTGCTGTTTAGACTAAGAGGTTGCTGTTTAGACCCAGAGGTTGCTGTTTAGACCCAGAGGTTGCTGTTTAGACCCACAGATGTTGCTGTTTAGACCCAGAGGTTGCTGTTTAGACATAAAGGTTGCTGTTTAGACTCAGAGGTTGCTGTTTGACCCACAGAGGTTGCTGTTGAGACCCAAAGGTTGCTGTTTAGGCTTAGATGTTGCTGTTTAGACTCACAGAGGTTGCTGTTTAGACTCACAGATGTTGCTGTTTAGACTCACAGAGGTTGCTGTTTAGACTCTCAGAGGTTGCTGTTTAGGCCCAGAGGTTGCTGTTTAGACCCACAGAGGTTGCTGTTTTACCCACAGAGGTTGCTGTTTGACCCACAGAGGTTGCTTTTTAGACCCACAGAGGTTGCTTTTTAGACCCACAGAGGTTGCTGTTTAGACCCACAGAGGTTGCTGTTTAGACCCAGAGGTTGCTGTTTAGACCCACAGAGGTTGCTGTTTAGACTCACAGAGGTTGCTGTTTGACCCACAGAGGTTGCTGTTTAGAACCAGAGGTTGCTGTTTAGACCCAGAGGTTGCTGTTTAGACTCACAGAGGTTGCTGTTTAGACCCACAGAGGTTGCTGTTTAGACCCACAGAGGTTGCTGTTTTACCCACAGAGGTTGCTTTTTAGACCCACAGAGGTTGCTGTTTAGACCCACAGAGGTTGCTGTTTAGACCCAGAGGTTGCTGTTTAGACCCACAGAGGTTGCTGTTTAGACTCACAGAGGTTGCTGTTTGACCCACAGAGGTTGCTGTTTAGACCCAGAGGTTGCTGTTTAGACCCAGAGGTTGCTGTTTAGACTCACAGAGGTTGCTGTTTAGACCCAGAGGTTGCTGTTTAGACCCAGAGGTTGCTGTTTAGACCCACATAGGTTGCTGTTTAGACCCACCGAGGTTGCTGTTTAGACCCACAGAGGTTGCTGTTTGACCCACAGAGGTTGCTGTTTGACCCACAGAGGTTGCTATTTGACCCACAGAGGTTGCTGTTTAGACCCACAGAGGTTGCTGTTTAGACCCACAGAGGTTGCTGTTTAGAACCAGAGGTTGCTGTTTAGACCCAGAGGTTGCTGTTTAGACTCACGGAGGTTGCTATTTAGACCAACAGAGGTTGCTGTTTAGACCCACAGAGGTTGCTGTTTAGACCCACAGAGGTTGCTGTTTGACCCACAGAGGTTGCTGTTTAGACTAAGAGGTTGCTGTTTAGACCCAGAGGTTGCTGTTTAGACCCAGAGGTTGATGTTTAGACCCAGAGATTGCTGTTTAGACTCACAGAGGTTGCTGTTTAGACTCAGAGGTTGCTGTTTAGACCCAGAGGTTGCTGTTTAGACTCAGAGGTTGCTGTTTAGACCCAGAGGTTGCTGTTTAGACTCACAGAGGTTAATGTTTAGACCCAGAGGTTGCTGTTTAGACCCACAGAGGTTGCTGTTTAGACCCAGAGGTTGCTGTTTAGACCCAGAGGTTGCTGTTTAGACTCTCAGAGGTTGCTGTTTAGACCCAGAGGTTGCTGTTTAGACTCAGAGGTTGCTGTTTAGAATCATAGGTTGCTGTTTAGACCCAGAGGTTGCTGTTTAGACCCACAGAGGTTGATGTTTAGACTCACAGAGGTCGCTGTTTAGACCCAGAGGTTGCTGTTTAGACCCAGAGGTTGCTGTTTAGACTCTCAAAGGTTGCTGTTTAGACCCAGAGGTTGCTGTTTAGACCCAGAGGTTGCTGTTTAGACCCAGAGGTTGCTGTTTAGACTCAGAGGTTGATGTTTAGACTCACAGAGGTTGCTGTTTAGACCCAGAGGTTGCTGTTTAGACCCAGAGGTTGCTGTTTAGACTCAGAGGTTGATGTTTAGACTCTCAGAGGTTGATGTTTAGACTCTCAACGGTTGCTGTTTAGACCCAGAGGTTGCTGTTTAGACCCAGCGGTTGCTGTTTAGACCCAGAGGTTGCTGTTTAGACCCAGAGGTTGCTGTTTAGACCCAGCGGTTGCTGTTTAGACCCAGAGGTTGCTGTTTAGACCCAGAGGTTGCTGTTTAGACCCAGAGGTTGCTGTTTAGACCCAGAGGTTGCTGTTTAGACCCAGAGGTTGCTGTTTAGGCCCAGAGCTTGCTGTTTAGACCCAGAGCTTGCTGTTTAGACCCAGAGGTTGCTGTTTAGACCCAGCGGTTGCTGTTTAGACCCAGCGGTTGCTGTTTAGACCCAGAGGTTGATGTTTAGACCCAGAGGTTGCTGTTTAGACCCAGAGGTTGCTGTTTAGACCCAGAGGTTGCTGTTTAGACCCACAGAGGTTGCTGTTTAGACTCAGAGGTTGCTGTTTAGACTCAGAGGTTGCTGTTTAGACTCTCAGAGGTTGCTGTTTAGACTCTCAGAGGTTGCTGTTTAGGCCCAGAGGTTGCTGTTTAGACCCAGAGGTTGATGTTTAGACCCAGAGGTTGCTGTTTAGACCCAGAGGTTGATGTTTAGACTCACAGAGGTTGATGTTTAGACCCAGAGGTTGATGTTTAGACCCAGAGGTTGCTGTTTAGACCCAGAGGTTGCTGTTTAGACCCAGAGGTTGCTGTTTAGACCCAGAGGTTGCTTTTTAGACACAGAGGTTGCTGTTTAGACACAGAGGTTGCGTATGGCGTTGTTTTCATGAAAGCAGAACAGATGTCATGTTTTCAAGACCGTCAACAGTAGGTTACCCCAAGTCCCATTATATAGTTGCTACACGTTCACATATTCCCTTTATAGTGCACTCCTTAGGGAATAGAGAGCCATTTCCACAGTTGTTCTATTTAGACACCCCCCACCCCATCCCATAGCCGAGGACTTGGTATAATTATTGCTGTCACACTGCATGCTATAGAGACACTGTAAGGAATGGAATGTAGGCATATCTTTAGCATGAGAACAAACCGCACGCGCACACACACACACACACACACACACACACACACACACACACACACACACACACACACACACACACACACACACACACACACACACACACACACACACACACACACACACATATACCCACACACACACACACACACACACAGCTCAGCCCAGCGGCCCTCTACTTCCTGCCAGGGTGTTAGCAAGAAGAGAAGATAAACTTCCAATTCAACTCCAGAGCTGTGACTCACGTTGAACTGGGTCAGTCCCAGGACAGCACTGGACACACACTATGTTGTGGAGCCTGTGTGTGTGTCTGAGTGTGTGTACAATGTTTGTCATGTACTTGTACAATTGTGTGTGTGTGTTTATGGGTCAGTCAGTGTGTGTATATGTGTCAGTCTGTGTGTATATGTGTCAGTCTGTGTGTGTGTGTGTCAGTCAGTGTGTGTGTTTGTTTGGTATGTTTGGTTTGTTTGGGGGCTCTGAAGGCTGGTTTCCTCTGCTGGGTTTTTAAAGCAGGGAAACTCATATAAACAGCCCAGATGTTAAAGTCATGTTTTCAAGACTGCTGCGTGTTAATACAACCCAGTCAGATATCTGACTGTCACACAAGACTGGGTTGTACTAAAACACCCAAGTCTCTTTGCAGTGTTTTATTATTGTGACACACGTGCAAAATGTCTGTTTAATCAAACACCTCATGGTCCCAATCTCCTGTTTCAATTTATTTTTTTTACTATTTTCAACATTGTAGAACAATAGTTAAGACATCAAAACTAGGAAATAACACATATGGAATCATGTAGTAACCAAAAAAGTGTTAAACAAATCAACATATATGTTATATTATATCAACCAGTTTCACCTGGAATGCTTTTTATGACAGTCTTGAAGGAGTTCCCACATATGCTGAGCTCTTGTTTGCTGCTTTTTCTTCACTCTGCGGTCCAACTCATCCCAAACCATCTCAATCTGGTTGAGGCGGGCGGGTGATTGTGGAGGCCAGGTCATCTGATGCAGCACCATCACTCTCCTTTGTCAAATAGCCCTTACACAGCCTGAAGGTGTGTTGGGTCATTGTCCTGTTGAAAAACAAATGATAGTCCCACTAAGCGCAAACCAGATGGGATGGTGTTTTGCTGTAGAATACTTGGGTAGCCATGCTGGTCAAGTGTGCCTTGAATTCTAAATAAATCTCTGACAGTGTCACCAGCAAAGCACCCCCACACCATCACATCTCCTCCTCCATGCTTCACGGTGGGAACCACACATGCGGAGATCATCCATTCACCTACTCTGTGTCTCACAAAGACATGGCGGTTGGAACCAACAATAAAAAATTTGGACTCATCAGACCAAAGGACAGATTTCCAATTGTCTAATGTACATTGCTCATGTTTCTTGGCCCAAGCAAGTCTCTTCTACTTATTGGTGTCCTTTAGTAGTGTTTTCTTTGCAGCAATTTGACCCTGAAGGCCTGATTCACGCTGTCTCCTCTGAACAGTTGATGTTGAGATGTCTCTGTTAGTTGAACTCTGTGAAGGATTTATTTAGGCTGCAATCTGAGGCTGGTAACTCTAATGAACTTGTCCTCTGCAGCAGAGGTAACTCTGGGTCTTCCTTTCCTGTGGCGGTCCTCATGAGAGCCTGTTTCATCCTAGCGCTTGATGGTTTTTGCGACTGCACTTGAAGAATCTGAGTTCTTGAAATTTTCCGGATTGACTGACCTTTATGTCTTAAAGTATTGATGGACCGTTGTATTTTCTTTGCTTATTTGAGCTGTTCTTGCCATAATATGGACTTGGTCTTTTACCAAATAGGGCTATCTTCTGTATATCACAACTAAATCAAATCAAATCAAATGTTAACTCTCTCATGGCTCAAAGTGGAGGAGAGATTGACTTCATCACTACTTGTTTTTGTAAGAAGTGTTGACAAGCTGAATGGACGAGCTGTCTGTTTAAACTACTAGCACACATCTCAGACACCCATGCATACCCCACAAGACATGCCACCAGAGGTCTCTTCATAGACCCCAAGTCCAGAACAGACTATGGGAGGCGCACATGACTACATGGAACACTCTTCCACATCAGGTAACTGATGCAGCAGTAAAATCAGATTTAAAAAAACAGATAAAAATACACCTTACGGAACAGCAGGGACTGACACACACACACAGGCACATACACATGGATTTTGTATTGTAAATATGTGGTAGTAGTGTAGTGGCCCGAGGGAGTCACTCCCTCTAACCCCTGTCTCCTCTCCTCCAGACCCCCTAGCAACCTACTGTGACTCTCTCTAACCCCTGTCTCCTCTCCTCCAGACCCCCTAACAACCTGCTGTGACTCTCTCTAACCTACTGTGACTCTCTCTAACCCCTGTCTCCTCTCCTCCAGACCCCCTAACAACCTGCTGTGACTCTAACCTACTGTGACTCCCTCTAACCCCTGTCTCCTCTCCTCCAGACCCCCTAGCAACCTACTGTGACTCTAACCTACTGTCTCTCTCTAACCTACTGTGACTCTATAACCTACTGTGACTCTCTAACCTACTGTGACTCTCTCTAACCCCTGTCTCCTCTCCCCCAGACCCCCTAACAACCTACTGTGACTCTCTCTAACCTACTGTGACTCTAACCTACTGTCTCTCTCTAACCTACTGTGACTCTATAACCTACTGTGACTCTATAACCTACTGTGACTCTATAACCTACTGTGACTCTATAACCTACTGTGACTCTCTCTAACCTACTGTGACTCTTTAACCTACTGTGAATCTCTCTAACCCCTGTCTCCTCTCCTCCAGACCCCCTAGCAACCTACTGTGACTCTCTCTAACCCCTGTCTCCTCTCCTCCAGACCCCCTAGCAACCTACTGTGACTCTCTCTAACCCCTGTCTCCTCTCCTCCAGACCCCCTAACAACCTGCTGTGACTCTCTCTAACCCCTCTCTCCTCTCCCCCAGACCCCCTAACAACCTACTGTGACTCTCTCTAACCTACTGTGACTCTCTCTAACCTACTGTGACTCTCTCTAACCTACTGTGACTCTCTCTAACCTACTGTGACTATCTCTAACCCCTGTCTCCTCTCCTCCAGACCCCCTAGCAACCTGCTGTGACTCTCTCTAACCCCTGTCTCCTCTCCTCCAGACCCCCTAACAACCTACGGTGACTCTCTCTAACCTACTGTGACTCTCCCTAACCTACTGTGACTCTCCCTAACCTACTGTGACTCTCTCTAACCCCTGTCTCCTCTCCTCCAGACCCCCTAACAACCTACTTTGACTCTCCCTAACCTACTGTGACTCTCTCTAACCTACTGTGACTCCCTCTAACCCCTGTATCCTCTCCTCCAGACCCCCTAGCAACCTACTGTGACTCCCTCTAACCTACTGTGACTCCCTCTAACCCCTGTATCCTCTCCTCCAGACCCCCTAACAACCTACTGTGACTCTCCCTAACCTACTGTGACTCTCTCTAACCTACTGTGACTCTCTCTAACCCCTGTCTCCTCTCCTCCAGACCCCCTCACAACCTACTGTGACTCTCTAACCTACTGTCTCTCTCTAACCTACTGTGACTCTCTCTAACCCCTGTCTCCTCTCCTCCAGACCCCCTAGCAACCTACTGTGACTCTAACCTACTGTCTCTCTCTAACCTACTGTGACTCTATAACCTACTGTGACTCTATAACCTACTGTGACTCTATAACCTACTGTGACTCTCTAACCTACTGTGACTCTCTCTAACCTACTGTGACTCTCCCTAACCTACTGTGACTCCCTCTAACCCCTGTCTCCTCTCCTCCAGACCCCCTAACAACCTGCTGTGACTCTAACCTACTGTGACTCTCTCTAACCCCTGTCTCCTCTCCTCCAGACCCCCTAGCAACCTACTGTGACTCTAACCTACTGTCTCTCTCTAACCTACTGTGACTCTATAACCTACTGTGACTCTATAACCTACTGTGACTCTATAACCTACTGTGACTCTCTAACCTACTGTGACTCTCTCTAACCCCTGTCTCCTCTCCCCCAGACCCCCTAACAACCTACTGTGACTCTTTAACCTACTGTGACTATCTCTAACCCCTGTCTCCTCTCCTCCAGACCCCCTAGCAACCTACTGTGACTCTCTCTAACCCCTGTCTCCTCTCCTCCATACCCCCTAGCAACCTACTGTGACTCTCTCTAACCCCTGTCTCCTCTCCTCCAGACCCCCTAACAACCTGCTGTGACTCTCCCTAACCTGCTGTGACTCTCTCTAACCCCTGTCTCCTCTCCTCCAGACCCCCTAACAACCTGCTGTGACTCTCTCTAACCCCTCTCTCCTCTCCCCCAGACCCCCTAACAACCTACTGTGACTCTCTCTAACCTACTGTGACTCTCTCTAACCTACTGTGACTCTCTAACCTACTGTGACTCTCTAACCTACTGTGACTATCTCTAACCCCTGTCTCCTCTCCTCCAGACCCCCTAGCAACCTACTGTGACTCTCCCTAACCTACTGTGACTCCCTCTAACCCCTGTCTCCTCTCCTCCAGACCCCCTAACAACCTACGGTGACTCTCTCTAACCTACTGTGACTCTCCCTAACCTACTGTGACTATCTCTAACCTACTGTGACTCTCCCTAACCTACTGTGACTCTCCCTAACCTACTGTGACTCTCTCTAACCCCTGTCTCCTCTCCTCCAGACCCCCTAACAACCTACTGTGACTCTCCCTAACCTACTGTGACTCTCTCTAACCTACTGTGACTCTCTCTAACCTACTGTGACTCCCTCTAACCCCTGTCTCCTCTCCTCCAGACCCCCTAACAACCTACTGTGACTCTCTAACCTACTGTGACTCTCCCTAACCTATTGTGACTCTCTCTAACCTACTGTGACTCCCTCTAACCCCTGTCTCCTCTCCTCCAGACCCCCTCACAACCTACTGTGACTCTCTAACCTACTGTGACTCTCCCTAACCTACTGTGACTCTCTCTAACCTACTGTGACTCTCTCTAACCCCTGTCTCCTCTCCTCCAGACCCCCTAGCAACCTGCTGTGACTCTCTAACCTACTGTGACTCTCTCTAACCCCTGTCTCCTCTCCTCCAGACCCCCTAACAACCTACTGTGACTCTCTAACCTACTGTGACTCTCCCTAACCTACTGTGACTCTCTCTAACCTACTGTGACTCCCTCTAACCCCTGTCTCCTCTCCTCCAGACCCCCTAACAACCTACTGTGACTCTCTCTAACCTACTGTGACTCTCTCTAACCCCTGTCTCCTCTCCTCCAGACCCCCTAACAACCTACTGTGACTCTCCCTAACCTACTGTGACTCTCTCTAACCTACTGTGACTCTCTCTAACCTACTGTGACTCCCTCTAACCCCTGTCTCCTCTCCTCCAGACCCCCTCACAACCTACTGTGACTCTAACCTACTGTCTCTCTCTAACCTACTGTGACTCTCTCTAACCCCTGTCTCCTCTCCTCCAGACCCCCTAGCAACCTACTGTGACTCTAACCTACTGTGACTCTCTCTAACCCCTGTCTCCTCTCCTCCAGACCCCCTAGCAACCTGCTGTGACTCTCTAACCTACTGTGACTCTCTCTAACCCCTGTCTCCTCTCCTCCAGACCCCCTAACAACCTGCTGTGACTCTCCCTAACCTACTGTGACTATCTCTAACCCCTGTCTCCTCTCCTCCAGACCCCCTAACTACCTGCTGTGACTCTCCCTAACCTACTGTGACTCCCTCTAACCCCTGTCTCCTCTCCTCCAGACCCCCTAACAACCTACTGTGACTCCCTCTAACCTACTGTCTCTCTCTAACCTACTGTGACTCTCTAACCTACTGTGACTCTAACCTACTGTGACTCTCTAACCTACTGTGACTCTCTCTAACCCCTGTCTCCTCTCCTCCAGACCCCCTAACAACCTGCTGTGACTCTAACCTACGGTGACTCTCTCTAACCCCTGTCTCCTCTCCTCCAGACCCCCTAACAACCTACTGTGACTCTAACCTACTGTGACTCCCTCTAACCCCTGTCTCCTCTCCTCCAGATCCCCTAACAACCTACTGTGACTCCCTCTAACCTACTGTGACTCTCTCTAACCTACTGTGACTCTCTCTAACCTACTGTGACTCTCTAACCTACTGTGACTCTCTCTAACCCCTGTCTCCTCTCCTCCAGACCCCCTAACAACCTACTGTGACTCTCTAACCTACGGTGACTCTCTCTAACCTACTGTGACTCTCTAACCTACTGTGACTCTCTCTAACCCCTGTCTCCTCTCCTCCAGACCCCCTAGCCAGCCTTCAAGATGGAGGAGGAACAGTGCTTCTACAATGAGTCCATTGCCTTCTTCTACAACCGCAGTGGAAAGTACCTGGCTACAGAGTGGAATACCGTCAGTAAGCTGGTGATGGGGCTGGGTATCACAGTATGTATCTTCATCATGCTGGCTAACTTGCTGGTCATGGTGGCTATATACGTCAACCGCCGCTTCCACTTCCCTATTTACTACCTGATGGCCAACCTGGCCGCCGCGGACTTCTTTGCCGGCCTGGCGTACTTCTACCTGATGTTCAACACGGGCCCGAACACGCGGCGCCTCACGGTGTCCACGTGGTTGCTCCGACAGGGTCTCATCGACACGTCCCTCACGGCGTCCGTGTGTAACCTCCTCGCCATCGCCATCGAGCGCCACATCACCGTTTTCCGCATGCAGCTGCACACGCGCATGTCCAACCGGCGTGTGGTGGTGGTGATTGTAGTCATCTGGACCTTGTCTATCGTCATGGGAGCCATCCCGTCGGTGGGGTGGAACTGTATCTGTGACATCAGCACGTGTTCTAGCATGGCGCCGTTGTACTGTAACTCCTACCTGGTGTTCTGGGCCGTATTCAACCTGGTCACCTTCCTGGTCATGGTGGTGCTGTACGCTCACATCTTTATGTACGTGAGACAGAGGACCATGAGGATGAGCAGACACAGCTCTGGACCACGCAGGAACAGAGACACCATGATGAGCCTGCTGAAGACTGTCGTCATCGTATTGGGTAAGAACCTCGACTACCTTCACAACAGACACTATATGTTAGATTCTGGTACTGGGTAGGTTAGAGTTAGGACCACGTAGGAACAGACACTATATGTTAGATACTGGTACTGGGTAGGTTAGAGTTAGGACCACATAGGAACAGACACTATATGTTAGATTCTGGTACTGGGTAGGTTAGAGTTAGGACCACGTAGGAACAGACACTATATGTTAGATACTGGTACTGGGTAGGTTAGAGTTAGGACCACATAGGAACAGACACTATATGTTAGATACTGGTACTGGGTAGGTCAGAGTTAGGACCACGTAGGAACAGACACTATATGTTAGATACTAGTACTGGGTAGGTTAGAGTTAGGACCACGTAGGAACAGACACTATATGTTAGATACTAGTACTGGGTAGGTTAGAGTTAGGACCAGGTAGGAACAGACACTATATGTTAGATACTAGTACTGGGTAGGTTAGAGTTAGGACCACGTAGGAACAGACACTATATGTTAGATTCTGGTACTGGGTAGGTTAGAGTTAGGACCAGGTAGGAACAGACAGCATGATGAGTCTGCTGAAGACTGTAAGAACCACTGGTTCAAAACGATCCATACCAGGGGATATCTTTAAATGACATCTTTGTGATATTCTACAGAATACAGACCATGTCCAATGTATATTTGGAGTTTTGTGGATTTGCACCATATCCTGACTTTCTGAATCCAGATGTCTTTTAGACAGATGTGAAATAGGGATTACTCAGAATATCACACATGGACATTTCTTATGGCTGGATGTGGACTCGTTCAATATCCTGAGATATGTGACACCCTATTTTCTCTCTTCATGCTGACAAATACTGACTGAATACATCAGATATCTGTGTTTTCTCAGCACATTCAAGATATGAAGCTATATTGATTCCAGACACGTTTCTCTTGGCTGTGGTCCATATCCACATCTTGATTTGCTTTATGATATTCTGAAAATAAGGACGATTTCTGATGCATTTCTGAGATTTTAGCACATGCTCAATCATTTGACAAATATGAAATCCATATAATTCTTTCAGACACTATAACGTTTTGTATTCCCTCTGCGTGAAGGCTCGTCAAACCGCTAGCTAAAAGCACTGTATCTGGTAGCTTAGCAACAACAAACATGCATTTTTCTGCTGTGGAGTTCCAACTGTCATTTTTTAAAATTTTGCCGCCACAAATAAGTGTGTAAAGGATCTGTGGTCGAAATGACAACTGGAGAAACAAAGAAGTGAGAAGCTGTTCAGAAAATACTTGAAAGAAGTTAACGCTAGGAGGCAAGTGAAAAAGGGAGAAGGTACAGTGGTTGCTCCACTAAAAATGTTGCGATTCTGCTGCTGGACTTAGAGGTAATTTGTGGTTTAGTACGGTACCCTGCGTCACTACGTCATTGCTTCAGACCACCACAAGGGGGAGTTACAGCACTGATTATGCTTTTGGGTCCTACGGTGTCTCTAACTGACTATGAATGGGCGACATAAATCTACATAGAAACGGATCATTGTGTATGACTTCAGTTGTAACGATCCTCTTTCTGTGAATGACTGGACCAAAGCGCAGCGTGAGACGTGTTCATGATATTTTATTAAAATCAGAACACCAGAACAAAAAATAACAAAGAGGAAAACAAACAGTTCTGTAAGGAAACTAACAATACAGAAAACAACTACCCACAAAACACAGGTGGGAAAAGGCTACCTAAGTATGATTCTCAATCAGAGACAAAGATAGAAAGCTGCCTCTGATTGAGAACCACACCAGGCCAAACACACAGAAATAGAAAACATAGAACACAAAACATAGAATGCCCACCCCAACTCACGCCCTGACCAAACCAAAATAGAGACATAAAAAGGATCTCCAAGGTCAGGGCGTGACATCAGTATTACTTACTAAAACCGTTGTTAAACTAAGGTTTTTATTATTTTATTTATTTTTGTTTTGGTCTTAATGTAGTACTTTAGCCCACTCCCGACTGGTCACATTGTACCGCCCCTGAGTGGTGCCACGGTCTAAGACACTGCATAGCGGTCTAAGACACTGCATAGCGGTCTAAGACACTGCATAGCGGTCTAAGACACTGCATAGCGGTCTAAGACACTGCATAGCGGTCTAAGACATTTTCTTGTTACTTACAAACTTATGCTAATCACATTAGCTTGCATTAGCTCAGCCGTCCCGCGGGGGACCCATTGATCCTGTAGAGGTTTACCTTTAGTCACCTTATTGGAGGTCGCTGCCAATTAACTGCCTGTACCTCAAACCAGCAAAGCCTCTCCAAAACAAACCAACTGAAAACAAAAGTACATTATTGCAGTGGCTTTATTAAATAATGAACATCTTGAATATTGTCACATGAATAAACTCACTGATGGTCAAACTCAACACATACCATTCAAAACAACTGACCACACGCCAAACATTTCTTCAAGACAGCATGGACACAAAATGGTTGCTCACCAAACCAATCCAGCAGAAACGACACTGTCCAGCCAAAATACACTAAGGACCTTCCAGATATAAAACTCTCACCTGAACATGAACAAGAAGTGTTTTTATACATTTCATACATGTCCTCCCCTAATAAGGGTGCCCAGGGAAATACTGACCAGAACTTTGGTTCCATGTGATATGTCTGCCTTACTATTCTAGTGGAATACCTGTTGACCTCTTAACATGGTGCCAGAGGGAATGGTGGACATTTTATCAATTCTATTGTTAGCATGATATCAACCCCTCACCACCCTTCTCAACCCCTCAACACCCTTCTCAACCCCTCACCACCCTTCTCAACCCCCATCACCTTTCTCAATCCCTCACCACCCTTCTCAACCCCTCACCACCCTTCTCAACCCCTCAACACCCTTCTCAACCCCTCACCACCCATCTCAACCCCTCACCACCCTTCTCAACCCCCATCACCTTTCTCAATCCCTCACCACCCTTCTCAACCCCTCACCACCCTTCTCAACCCCTCACCACCCTTCTCAACCCTCACCACCCTTCTCAACCCTCACCACCCTTCTCAACCCTCACCACCCTTCTCAACCCCTCACCACCCTTCTCAACCCCTCACCACCCTTCTCAACCCCTCACCACCCTTCTCAACCCTTCACCACCCTTCTCAATCCCTCACCACCCTTCTCAACCCCCATCACCTTTCTCAATCCCTCACCACCCTTCTCAACCCCTCACCACCCTTCTCAACCCCTCACCACCCTTCTCAACCTCTCACCACCCTTCTCAACCCCTCACCACCCTTCTCAACCCCTCACCACCCTTCTCAACCCCTCAACACCCTTCTCAACCCCTCACCACCCTTCTCAACCCCTCACCACCCTTCTCAACCTCTCACCACCCTTCTCAACCCCTCACCACCCTTCTCATCCCCCTTCTCATCCCTTCAACACCCTTCTCAACCCTTCAACACCCTTCTCAACCCTTCACCACCCTTCTCAACCCCTCACCACCCTTCTAAACCTCTCACCACCCTTCTCATCCCCTCACCACCCTTCTCAACCCCTCACCAACCCCTCACCACCCTTCTAAACCTCTCACCAACCTTCTCAACCCCTCACCACACTTCTCAACCTCTCACCACCCTTCTCATCCCCTCACCACCCTTCTCAACCCCTCACCACCCTTCTCAACCTCTCACCACCTTTCTCATCCCCTCACCACCCTTCTCAACCCCTCACCACCCTTCTCAACCCCTCACCAACCCCTTACCACCCTTCTAAACCTCTCACCAACCTTCTCAACCCTTCAACACCCTTCTCAACCCCTCACCAGCCTTCTAATCCCCTCACCACCCTTCTCAACCCCTCACCACCCTTCTCAACCTCTCACCACCTTTCTCATCCCCTCACCACCCTTCTCAACCCCTCACCACCCTTCTCAACCCCTCACCAACCCCTTACCACCCTTCTAAACCTCTCACCAACCTTCTCAACCCTTCAACACCCTTCTCAACCCCTCACCAACCTTCTCAACACCTCACCACCCTTCTCAACCCTTCAACACCATTATCAACCCCTCACCACCCTTCTCATCCCCTCACCACCCTTCTCAACCCTTCAACACCCTTCTCAACCTCTCACCAACCTTCTCAACCCCTCACCACCCTTCTCAACCCCTCACCACCCTTCTCAACCCCTCACCACCCTTCTCAACCCCTCACCACCCTTCTCAACCTCTCACCACCCTTCTCAACCCCTCACCACCCACCACCCTTCTCATCCCCCCACCACCCTTCTCAACCCCTCACCACCCTTCTCATCCCCTCACCAACCTTCTCAACCACTCACCACCCTTCTCAACCCTTCACCACCCTTCTCATCCTCTCACCACCCTTCTCAACCCCTCACCACCCTTCTCAACCCTTCACCACCCTTCTCAACCCCTCACCAACCTTCTCTACCCCTCACCACCCTTCTCATCCCCTCACCACCCTTCTCATCCCCTCACCACCCTTCTCATCCCCTCACCAACCTTCTCAACCACTCACCACCCTTCTCAACCCTTCACCACCCTTCTCATCCCCTCACCACCCTTCTCAACCCTTCAACACCCTTCTCAACCCTTCAACACCCTTCTCAACCCCTCACCACCCTTCTCAACCTCTCACCACCCACCACCCTTCTCAACCTCTCACCACCCTTCTCAACCTCTCACCACCCACCACCCTTCTCAACCCCTCACCACCCTTCTCAACCCTTCAACACCCTTCTCAACCCCTCACCACCCTTCTCAACCTCTCACCACCCTTCTCAACCTCTCACCACCCTTCTCAACCTCTCACCACCCTTCTCAACCTCTCAACACCCTTCTTCCCAATCCCTCCTTTCTCATGTTTTTCTCACAGCACTGACGGGAATTTATAGCCAGACACAGGTGCAATAGTGATATATATATATATATAATTCTTTAGAAGGAGCAGTGAGATTCTCTTTCACAATACTTCATTTCCTGAAAGCTATTGTTTGCTTCAGCTACTGTTACGAATGGTGTGTATATTTCTGAGAAAGCGCGGCGGGTGGATTTAAGGCTCTTCTTCTCTAGCTGAAGTAAGTTTAGTTTAATAGTTCGAGGGAAACTAAATGTCTTTCCAAGTACCACATCTGGACAGCAGATGAGGATGACAGATTCCAGCTTTCGGAATGCTGTAAAATAATTTATTCCTGATTTCTCCTGGGAAACTTGTATCAGAGAAAAGAGCAGCTATCTCATCTGACCAATATGTGTCCTAAATGACACCCTATTCCATATATACCCATAGTTTTCTAGTCCAAAGTAGTGCACTACAAAGGGAGTAGGATACCATTTAGGGTGAACTCATAATACCCAGGCTCATCCACATGTCACTTCTCATTGACTAAGGAAGGCCAGTGTTCCTGTGATGAAGGCCCACCATGGGAAATATTCATGTCTATTACTATTGTGTGTGTGTGTGAGTGTGCGTGTGCGTGTGTGTGTGTGCGTGTACTGTAATGTGAATCTGACATATCTCTGTATTGATATATATTATTATATGGCATGATGTATTGCTCTGTGAACAGCATGTCTAACAAGTGTGAATCAGACCAAATGGAATGTCTCGTGACAGTTTCAAATTACTGAATAATCCTGTCTAATTTACCATTACCACAATCTGTCACAATCCTGTCTAATTCACCATTACCTCACTCTGTCACAATCCTGTCTAATTCACCATTACCTATCTCTGTCATAATCCTGTCTAATTCACCATTACCTCACTCTGTCACAATCCTGTCTAATTCACCATTACCTCACTCTGTCACATCCTGTATAATTCACCATTACCTCACTCTGTCACAATCCTGTCTAATTCACCATTACCTCACTCTGTCACGATCCTGTCTAATTCAACATTACCTCACTCTGTCACAATCCTGTCTAATTCAACATTACCTCACTCTGTCACAATCCTGTCTAATTCACCATTACCTCACTGTCACAATCCTGTCTAATTCAACATTACCTCAGTCTGACACAATCCTGTCTAATTCACCATTACCTCACTCTGTCACAATCCTGTCTAATTCACCATTACCTCACTCTGTCACAATCCTGTCTAATTCACCATTACCTCACTCTGTCACAATCCTGTCTAATTCACCATTACCTCACTCTGTCACAATCCTGTCTAATTCACCATTACCTCAGTCTGACACAATCCTGTCTAATTCACCATTACCTCACTCTGTCACAATCCTGTCTAATTCACCATTACCTCACTCTGTCACAATCCTGTCTAATTCACCATTACCTCACTCTGTCACAATCCTGTCTAATTCACCATTACCTCACTCTGTCACAATCCTGTCTAATTCACCATTACCTCAGTCTGACACAATCCTGTCTAATTCACCATTACCTCACTCTGTCACAATCCTGTCTAATTCACCATTACCTCACTCTGTCACAATCCTGTCTAATTCACCATTACCTCACTCTGTCACAATCCTGTCTAATTCACCATTACCTCACTCTGTCACAATCCTGTCTAATTCACCATTACCTCACTCTGACACTATCCTGTCTAATTCACCATTAACTCAGTGTGTCACAATCCTGGTGCTTTGGATTCAAACAATGTGTTGTATATCTGAAACAATGTCTTATATACAGTGGCTTGCGAAAGTATTCTTCCCACTTGGCATTTTTCCTATTTTGTTGCCTTACAACCTGGAAGTAAAATTGATTTTTGGGGGGTTTGTATCATTTGATTTACACAACATGCCTACCACTTTGAAGATGGAAAATATGTTTTATTGTGAAACAAACAAGAAATAAGACAAAAAAAACAGAAAACTTGAGCGTGCATAACTATTCATCCCCCCCAAAGTCAATACTTTGTAGAGCCACCTTTTGGGGTATGTCTCTGTAAGCTTGGCACATCTAGCCACTGGGATTTTTTCCCATTCTTCAAGGCAAAACTGCTCCAGCTCCTTCAAGTTGGATGGTTTCCGCTGGTGTACAGCAATCTTTAAGTCATAACCCAGATTCTCAATTTGATTGAGGTCTGGGCTTTGTCTAGGCCATTCCAAGACATTTATATGTTTCCCTTAAACCACTCGAGGGTTGCTTTAGCAGTATGTTTAGGGTCATTGTCCTGCTGGAAGGTGAACCAGTCTCAAATCTCCGAGTCTCAAATCTCTGGAAGACTGACACAGGTTTCCCTCAAGAATTTCCCTCTATTTAGTGCCCTTCATCATTCCTTCAATTCTGACCAGTTTCCCAGTCCCTGTCAATGAAAAACATCCCCACAGCATGATGCTGCCACCACCATGCTTCCCTGTGGGGATGGTATTCTCGGGGTGATGAGAGGTGTTTGCGCCAGACATAGCATTTTCCTTGATGGCAAAAAAGCTCTATTTTAGTCTCATCTGACCAGAGTACCTTCTTCCAATTGTTTGGGGAGTCTCCCACATGCCTTTTGGTGAACACCAAACGTTTATTTAATTGTATTGTCCTCCCATCTTAAACCATGGGCCAAGCCCTCACATCTGAAACTCTGGGCCAAGCCCTCACATCTTAAACCCTGGGCCAAGCCCTCACATCTTAAACCCTGGGCCAAGTCCTCCCATCTTAAACCCTGGGCCAAGCCCTCACATCTTAAACCCTGGGCCAAGCCCTCCCATCTTAAACCCTGGGCCAAGTCCTCCCATCTTAAACCATGGGCCAAGCCCTCCCATCTTAAACCCTGGGCCAAGTCCTCCCATCTTAAACCATGGGCCAAGCCCTCCCATCTTAAACCCTGGGCCAAGCCCTCCCATCTTAAACCACAGGCCAAGCCCTCCCATCTTAAACTCTGGGCCAAGCCCTCCCATCTTAAACCATGGGCCAAGCCCTCCCATCTTAAACCCTGGGCCAAGCCCTCCCATCTTAAACCCTGGGCCAAGCCCTCCCATCTTAAACCATGGGCCAAGCCCTCACATCTTAAACCATGGGCCAAGCCCTCCCATCTTAAACCACAGGCCAAGCCCTCCCATCTTAAACTCTGGGCCAAGCCCTCCCATCTTAAACCATCTTAAACCATGGGCCAAGCCCTCACATCTTAAACCATGGGCCAAGCCCTCCCATCTTAAACCATGGGCCAAGCCCTCACATCTGAAACTATGGGCCAAGCCCTCACATCTTAAACCCTGGGCCAAGCCCTCACATCTTAAACCCTGGGCCAAGTCCTCCCATCTTAAACCCTGGGCCAAGCCCTCACATCTTAAACCATGGGCCAAGCCCTCCCATCTTAAACCCTGGGCCAAGTCCTCCCATCTTAAACCATGGGCCAAGCCCTCCCATCTTAAACCCTGGGCCAAGCCCTCCCATCTTAAACCATGGGCCAAGCCCTCCCATCTTAAACCACAGGCCAAGCCCTCCCATCTTAAACTCTGGGCCAAGCCCTCCCATCTTAAACTATCTTAAACCCTGGGCCAAGCCCTCACATCTTAAACCATGGGCCAAGCCCTCCCATCTTAAACCATGGGCCAAGCCCTCACATCTGAAACTCTGGGCCAAGCCCTCACGTCTTAAACCCTGGGC